>NW_026576618.1:0-81209 GCF_028641065.1 Leucoraja erinaceus
AACAGAACCATCCTACTGCAACCACACCAACCCGCACTACGATCTTTTTCCTCATCAGGAAGACCACCATGGCTGGAGAAACTCAGCGGGTGCAGCAGCATCTATGGAGCGAAGGAAATAGGCAACGTTTCGTCCCCGAAAGCGTTGCCTATTTCCTTCGCCTCCATAGATGCTGCTGCCCCGCTGAGTTTTCTCCAGCATTTTTGTCTACCTTCTTCGATTTTCCAGCATCTGCAGTTTTCCTTCTTGAACATACCTTATCACAGGCACCCTTGGATTATCTCCGATCGGACTTTGCTTTGGGGGTAGAGGCAGCACCTACCGAGGTCGTAGAGCAGTAAGTGCCTGCCCACCAGGCGCTGGACCGAGCGAGCGAGGCCGCGGTTTTTTGCGTGCGCGTGCGGAGTCGAGCCGGGCTCGTCCCGTGGCAGCAGCCTCCCCATCGGGAGCACGGATGCTGAGCAGGCGGGACCACTCTCCATGCAGCGGAGGGCCAGCCGATCGTGGCTTCCGCGAGGGAGGACATCCCCCGTGATGGCCAGAGATTGCCAGGTGGGATCGGGATCACCAGCGAGGAAATGGCGTCACGATTCTCCGAGTCCCTGCGATCGATGGAGGAATCACAGGTCTCCATAGACGGCCGCTCCCTGAGGGAGTAATGGCCGCCACGGCAACCTTCCCATCGCGCTGCCCCGCACCCTCACCCGCGCCGGCGTGGCGATAACGACAGCCGCCGCCATGTTCTAGAAGGAGCCCAGCCATGTTCAAGGAGCGAGTGGAGCGTGCAGCACGACCCGAGCAGCAGCTTAATAACGCTAAGTGACAAATTGAAAGAAGTGAAATTTAAGAAGCCAAGAAGTACAGAAGACAGAATAGGGGTGACGTCAATCGCAGTCCGAGCAGAGGCAGGCAGTCAGATCCATTGTAACATCATCAGCGAGACCATCCCGTTTATTTTCTAAGTTATTTGAGATTTGTGAACATTTTCATAAATAACTCGAGAAATAATGCATGAAATTTTCAGATAAGGCAAATTGTGACATCATTGCGAAAATCTATCGGAATATGTAAAAATATCACCGTCAGCGCGCCGTGTTTTCCAGGAGATGTGAAACGCACATGAACATCACACAGATAAATACACATCCAAGATCAGAGTTTTATATTATAGAGATTTGCACAAGTACATGGATAGGACATGTTTAGAAGGATATGGGCCAAAGGCAGGTAGTTAGGACTAGTGTTGATGGGACATGTTGGCCAGCCTGGGCAAGTTAGGTCAAGGTCCTGTTTCCATTCTGGATATCTCCAAGATTGGTATTGGATTATTGTCACGTGTACTTGTGTGTTAAACCAGTCATGTCATACCATGCCTACAGAATAGACACAAGGAACAGCAGTTGCTGGTTTTATAAAGAAAGCACACAGTGCTGGAGTAACTCAGATTCAGATTCAATTTTAATTGTCATTGTCAGTGTACAGTACAGAGACAACGAAATGCAACGAAACTCAGCGGGTCAGGCAGCATCTCTGGAGAGAAGGAATAGATTATGTTTCAGGTCAATGTCCTGCTGGGTTTGTTCTGAGAGCTGGCATAGATGCGATGGGCTGAATAGCCTCCTGTGCCGTGAGTTTGCTGCATTTAAATTGTGCCATTAACACAATAAAATAGCCCAAGGAGTTTCACAGGAGAGTTGGCAAAGCACATTTGATATTGGGCTCAGTATGAAATGTTAGGTCAGGAACTTAATAATGGTGTAACAAGAGATGACACTGGAATCTGCAGCAAAAAAAACAAACTGCTGGAAGAATTCTGTGGGTCAGGCAGCATCTGTGGTGGGAAATGTATAGTGGACGGGTCGAGACTCTTCATTTAGGTGGGGGTGAATTAGTGAACCCATTGCAGAAAGGTTGCTGGCTATGTGGAACGAGTTGCCAGAGGAGGTAGATGAGACAGGAAATATCAAATTATCCCCATGTCAGGGGAGGCCCTGGTCCACCGGGGGGAACAGTGGGAGGGAGAGACTGACTTGGTGCTTTGTTCCCCCACACAGTGGGAAACTTTGATTCTGCTGTGTGGGGATGTTTTATGTCAAATTCTATAGTGTGTGTTCTTTATTTTTTTTTAAATTGTATGGTTGTATGGGAATTTCATTTCACTGTGTCATCTGACACATGTGACAATTAAATATATCTTGAATCTTGAATCTTGAAAACGTTTAGGAGACATTTGGGGAAGATTAGGGAAGGTTTAGGGGGACATGGGGCAATGCGCGGGCAGGTGGGACTAGTGCTGATGGGGCATGTTGTTGGTTTGGGCAAGTTGGGCCGAAGGGCCTGTTTCCACACTGCATGACTCTATGACTCCATAGTGGGTTGATATGGGTTATTTGACACGCAAAATGGTGGGACAAAGGCCTGAGATAAAAAGACAAAGTGTGAAGATTGAAGATTTGTGATTTTTAAAGCTAGGGGATGGAATGTAGGGGGAAGGGGGAAGGGGAGGGGAGTAATGGCTGTGAAAAAAAAGACTGGTTATCTAACACAGTTGTTGAACACTTGTACAGGAGCTGCCTGCCCAGATTTTTATGATACACAACTGAAGAATGGTTAGTTTAGTTTAGACAAGAGACAATAGACAATAGGTGCAGGAGTAGGCCATTCAGCCATTCGGGCCAAAGATCATAGAGCGATCTTGCTTTGAGCCAGCACCACCATTCAATGTGATCATGGCTGATCATCCACAATCAGTACCCCGGTCCTGCCTTCTCCCCATATCCCCTGACTCCGCTATTTTTAAGAGCCCTATCTAACTCTCTCTTGAAAGCATCCAGAGAACCGGCCTCCACCGGCCTCCACTGAGGCAGAGAATTCCACAGACTCACCACTCTCTGTGTGAAACTCGTCTGTTTAGAGATACAGGGCATAAACAGGCCCTTCGGCCCCCGTGTCCGTGCCGACCAGCGATCCCCGTATACCAGTTCTATTCAGCACACTCAGGACAATTTTGTTTGAAGCCAATTAACTTACAAATGCTTTGACGTATGGGAGGAAACCAGAGCACCTGGAGAAAACCCACATGGTCAAAGAGATAACGTGCAAACTCCAGGCAAACAGCACCCGAGGTCAGGATCGAACCGGGGTCTCTGGCCCTGTGACGCAGCAGCTGCACCACTGTGCCACCCTGAAAAGCTTTTTGTCGTGTGCTATCCAGTCAGCAAAAATCACAATGTACTGTGTCCTGAAGAAAGGTCTCGACCCGAAACGTCACCCATTCCTTCTCTCCAGAGATGCTGCCCTCACCCGCCTGGGTTACTCCAGCATTTTGTGTCTACCTTCGATTTAAACCAGCATCTGCAGTTCTTTCCCTACACACAGTGTACACAGATACAGGACAAAGGAAAAACGTTTAATGGAAGATAAAGTCCGATAAAAGATAGTCCGAGTATCTCCAATGAGGTAGTTGGTGGGTCAGGACCATTCTCTAGTTGTCGATGGTCCAGTTGCCTGCTAACAGCTGGGAGAAACTGTGTAGGTAGGAATGTTGGTTATACACCAACGATAGACAACCACAATCACAATAATACTTTATTAGCCAAGTATGTTTTGCCACATACAAGGAATTTCATTTGCCAAGTCAGTCATACAAATAAAAGACAACGGAACACACAAAACACATTTTAACATAAACATCCACCACAGCGACTCCTCCACATTCCCCACTGTGATGGAAGGCGAAATAAAGTTCAATATCTTCCCTTTGCTCTCCCGCGGTCGGGGGCCTCGAGCCCTACGTTGACGGGATGATCTTGTCTCCCGTAGCCAGCGGTGGGCCCTGCGCTTCGAGGCGATGAGTTCCCGCATAAGGGGGATGTCGGCTCCCCCATACCAGACGATCAAACCTCGCGTTGGGGCTGGTCGAACCTTCCGTGACGTGGGAGCTCCCGACATCCGCGGCCTCTCCTGAAACTGCGAAGTAAGCATGCAGGTACAGCGGGCAGTGAAGAAAGCAAATGCCATGTTGGTTTTCATAGCAAGAGGATTTGAGTTTAGGAGCAAGGAGATCCTACTGCAGTTGTACATTGCCATGTTGAGACCGCACCTGGAGTATTGTGTGCAGTTTTGGTCTTCTAGTTTGAGGAAGGACAATCTTGATACTGAGGGAGCGCATGTAAAGACCGCAGGCCAGGTTGGAACGATCCCAGCCTAGGGATCGACTCGGATGTAAGTCCACGCCCAAGGTCAGTTTGAGGAGGCCTCCAGCTCCATCGATGGTAGGCCGCGGAGCGACCGGGGAATGCGATCCGGAAATTAAGATCCACCCCCTCCCCCGACACAAAACAAACCGGAGAACATGTACACGGACTTTTAACATGCACTAAAAATGTAAAAAAGACGAAAAAACAAACAGACTGTTGGCGGGGCTGCCAACTATACGGAGCCCCTGGTGGAAAGATGCTGGAGTAACTCAGCGGGACAGGCAGCAGCATCTCTGGAGCGAAGGAATGGGTGACGTTTCGGATCGGGACCCTTCTTCTGATCGCCCCCTGAACCTGGAGCTTTGCGTTTTCACGCCTCTGTTTGTGTAAAGTGTAGAGACACAAGGAACTGCAGACGCTGGAATCTTGAGCAAACACGCAGAGGGCTAGTGCAACTTTGTGACCCCGCTGAGTCAAGGATTAAAGCTTGATGGAAACATCGGCTATCAGTCTTCGGAAGCTCAAGCGTTGAGGCTTAGATTTGGGGCATGGTAAACCATGGGTGGAAATTATTTTAAAAAAAACAAAGTCAGACAATAGAAGAAACCCTCAGCATCAAACTGATACCTTTCCCACAGTCATGCACTTTTATTTACCCCATGCTGGGTTTTAGATTCATCACATCTGAAACCAACATAACCGTCTACTGTTTACATCAGAAGCCCAATGCGCTGCACACGTATCAGATATCATGGTTCTTTATCGGAAAGCAAACTAGTTTTCAAAATGTGTACTGGTATGTG
The DNA here is from genome assembly GCF_028641065.1 of Leucoraja erinaceus. Taxonomy (NCBI): domain Eukaryota; kingdom Metazoa; phylum Chordata; class Chondrichthyes; order Rajiformes; family Rajidae; genus Leucoraja; species Leucoraja erinaceus. The sequence continues at coordinate 5,003 of NW_026576618.1, forward strand.
GTGGGAGATTGTTAAAGTAGATAACAGTAAAATGGTTATGACAAACTGAATAAGCGTGGTCGTGAAAACATACTACAGGAAGTGTTGTGCAATGCAGTGTTGAGGTCTCTGTCTGTTACTTGATGAAATGTGGATTAGCTGGGACCTGCGTTTGTTTTATTATCTATTCTCAAAGATGCTTGTTTGCTGCACAGTGTTGCAGATGGGGGCGGGGGGGAGAAGGAAGAGAAGAGAGACTATTTTGAATCCTTTTGTAACATTGTCAGCACCCTTTAGATGTTGGCTCTTTGCCTACTTGTGTACTGTATGGAAAACTGTACCAAGTACACATGCCAATAAAGTATCAAGCAATCAATCTATCAAAATCCATCCAATAAAATGAACAAAGCCTGCATTGGTTTGACTGGAACGAGAGCAGTGGTATTCTAAAGGGGCTGTCCCACTTAGGCGACCGAATTGGTGAGTGTAGAAGAGTTTGAAAAAATGTCGTGTTGAAGACCTCCTTCAACCTCCTTCGACTATGTTGAAGACTAGCTACAACTAACTTCGGGAAAATTGGACACCGAATAGTGGAGAGTGAAGAGGATCTCCTTCAACCTCCCTTCGACTAAGATGTAGACTATCTATGACTACCTTCGACTACCCTCGATTACCTACGACTAACATGCCAACCTACTACGGCTAAACCTACGAGTAAAAAAAGTATCGATGTTTTCCACGGCGACCTTTTTTTATTCGTGGGCATTTTTTTACATATTGAAAAAAACGCCGCGACCTAGCTGAGGCCTCGAGTACGCGGGGACCACCCTCGAGCATGAAGGAGAGTTACAAAGACATCCTACGACCTCGTGTCGACCATGCTGCGAGTATGTCGAGGGCAAACTCGCTAGAACTGGCGGATTAGGTCGCCACAGTGGGACAGGCCCTTAAGCAGAGGTTCAGACACCGTGACGGTTTCTAATTATGTTTACATGTCTTTTCATCTCGTCTTTTTGTGCGTCCGGATTAATCTCGGTTTCTTCTGTGATTTTTATATCAGTCTTGGATTGATGGCGGATTGACAAACAGACTTCCCATCTTGTCTGATGGAAGAACGTTGACTGTGTCACCCTTCAGCGGCAGATTGGACATCTGCCCTCAAGATAGTGACCAAAACAATTTCTACATCTCCATTGCAAAGCAAGATTTCATCGTGAGTACTGGAATGGTGTCAATGTTGAGATTTACCAGGATGTTGCCAGGACTCGAGGGTCTGAGCTACAGAGAGAGGTTGAGTAGGCTGGGACTCTATTCCTTGGAGCGCAGGAGGATGAGGGGTGATCTTCTAGAGGTGTATAAAATCATGAGAGGAATAAATTAGGTAGATGCACAGAGTCTCTTGCCCAGAGTAGGGGAATCGAGGACCAGATGATCTAGGTTTAAGGTGAAGGGGAAAAGATTTAATAGGAATCTGAAGGGTAACGTTTTCACACAGAGGGTGGTGGGTATGTGGAACAAGCTGCCAGAGGAGGTGGTTGAGGCTGGGACTATCCCAACATTTAAGAAACAGTTACGCAGGTACATGGATAGGACAGTTATGGAGGGATATGGAACAAACGCGTGTAGGTGGAACTAGTATAGCTGGGATTAGTAGGCCGGTGTGGGCAAGTTGGGCCGAAGGGCCTGTTTCCACGCTGTATCACTCTATGAACTATGGCTGTACTGTTCAGTGTGAATTCACTGCTCAGATACTGAAGAAAAAGAGAAGTTTCCTTATCTCAAATACTGATATAAATATTTTATGCGGTTCAAATGTACGCATCTCCACACCATGTGGTTATTTTTTAAGAAGGTCATATCCACCAACACAACTGCACATTTGATGCAGTTATACAACAGACTGTTGTCTAGATTCTGAGCTGGGCTCTGATTTAACATAGGACATTGAACCAACAGTGCAGCACAGGAACAGGCCCTTCAGCCCACAATGTACGTGCCGTGTATAATGCCAAAATAAACTAATCTCTGCGAGACAAAAGGAACTGCAGATGCTGGGATCTTGGGTAAAGCACAAAGTGCTGGAGTAACCCAGCAGGTCAGGCAGCATTCCTGGAAAACATGGATTGGCGACGTTCCGGGCCTGAGGAAGCGTGCCGACCTGAAACGTCACCTGCCCATGATCTCCAGAGATGCTGCATGGCCCACTGAGTTTCTCCAGCACTTTGTGTCTTTTTAAAAAATAATTTGGGGTTGGGTCATTTATCAGACACTCTTCAGCTCAGAATCGGGCATTTGGATTTTTCCATCTCAAATTGGTGTCAAAAGAGTTTTGAGGCTTTGTGCTGCTCAGTGCTATTTATTGAAAAAATATTTAAATAAATGCACGCACAATTCCCATATCCCTGTTATGCAGGTAAGTAAATTCATTGCCCCAAGTGCCAGTGGGTGGAAGAATCTGGGGGCAGAAAGTAAAGTGTTTGGGGTGGCATTAGTGTAAACATGGGTGCTAGATGGTTGGTATGGACTTGGTGGGCCGAAGGGTCTCTTTCCTTGCTGTACGACTCCAATGTTCATGGAGGTAAAGCCAGCTCCTGAGCTGAGTTGAGAGGAGTTGAGTATAGGAGCAAAGAGGTCCTTCTGCAGTTGTACAGGGCCCTAGTGAGACCACACCTGGAGTTTTGTGTGCTGCTGGGCTTGTACACTCTGAAGTTTAGAAGGATGAGAGGGAATCTTATTGAAACATATAGGATTATTAAGGGATTGGACACGCTAGAGGCAGGAAACATGTTTCCAATGTTGGGGGAATCCAGATCCAGGGGCCACAGTTTAAGAATTAGGGGTGGGCCATTTAGAACGGAGATGAGAAAAAAAGTTTTCACCCAGAGAGTAATGAATCAGTGGAATTCTCTGCCTCAGAAGGCAGTGGAGGCCAATTCCCTGGTTGCTTTCAAAAGAGAGCTCTTCGGGCTAACGGAATCAAGGGATAGGGGGAGAAGGCAGGAACTGGGTACTGATTGTGGATGATCAGTCATGATCACATTGAATGGCGGTGCTGGCTCGAAGGGCCGAATGGCCTACACCTGCACCTATTTTCTATGTATCTGTGACCCGGTGGGACGAACGGCCTGTTTCCGCTGTGTATCGCTAAATTAAACTAAAATTGTAAATTGTCCCTAGTGTGTGTAGAATCGCTAAGGGTCGCTGTGGGCTCGATGGGCCGAAGGGCCTGTTTCTGCGCTTTATGCTTTATCTCTAAAACTGAAACTAAACAGTGCATTTTAACAATATGTAATCTCTTAATAACTCCTCTGCCTTTTTCCTTCCCCCACCCCCCCACCCCCCACCCCCCACCCCCCACCCCCACCCCCCATTTTGTCTGCAGTTCTCCGTTGCAAATTTTGTCCGCCTCAGTCACGCCTTGTTCCCACCCAGTCGCGAGAGGATGGAGTCTCTGTATCACAAGGGCTTTGATGATGCTATGATGTTTCTACAGAATAAAAACTGCTTTCAATAACTCGTTTAACCTCGCTAGCCATTTCTCGTGTGCGTACACTATTTCACAAATCAAGCAAAACAGATTTACGGCGTATAAAATCATCCACAAATTGTTGCAGTAACTCTAAAGGCTGTGGTTGCCAGCTCTGATTTGTCTACCTTTTTCATGCCTCCAGTTTCCCTCTCCTCTGACTCTCAGTCTGAAGAAGGGTCTCGACCCGAAAACATCACCCATTCCTTCTCTCCAGAGATGCTGCCTGTCCCGTTGAGTTACTCCAGCACTTTGTGTAGCATGTAAGCTTCCAGCATCTGCAGTTCCTTGTGTCTACTCTAAAACATTGAATTAATTGAATTGAATTTCAAACAAATTTGAACAAAATTTTGTACCATGCAGCCATGACGGTAAAAAGCAACAAAACACACAATTAACACAATTTAACACAAACATCCAGTACAGTGAATCTCCAGGCACCATCTCCTCACTGTGCTGGAAGGCAAAAAGTCACATCTTCCCTGCTTCTTTTCCCGCAGTCAGGCAGTCAAACTGCTGTGTCGAGGCGATTGAGGATCTCGATGTTGAAGCCCCCGCCGGGCGACGGTAGATCTCGCGGCCAATTTTAAGCCGCGCCGCGCGATGATTTAAGGCGTAAAGTCAAACTCTTGAATGTACTAAGTGGGATTTTATGCATTTTGTTGTTGCATAGCAAGCCATATTATGATAGAACATAGAAACATAGAAACATAGAAAATAGGTGCAGGAGTAGGCCATTCGGCCCTTCGAGCCTGCACTGCCATTCAATATGATCATGGCTGATCATCCAACTCAGTATCCTGTACCTGCCTTCTCTCCATATCCCCTGATCCCTTTAGCCACAAGGGCCACATCTAACTCCCTCTTAAATATAGCCAATGAACTGGTCTCGACTACCTTCTGCGGGAGAGAATTCCAGAGATTCACCACTCTCTGTGTGAAAAATGTTTTTCACATCTCGGTCCTAAAAGATTTCCCCCTTATCCTTAAACTGTGACCCCTTGTTCTGGACTTCCCCAACATCGGGAACAATCTTCCTGCATCTAGCCTGTCCAACCCCTTAAGAATTTTGTAAGTTTCTATAAGATCCTCCCTCAATCTTCTAAATTCTAGCGAGTACAAACCGAGTCTATCCAGTCTTTCTTCATATGAAAATCCTGACATCCCAGGAATCAGTCTGGTGAACCTTCTCTGTACACCCTCTATGGCAAGAATGTCTTTCCTCAGATTAGGAGACCAAAACTGTACGCAATACTCCAAGTGTGGTCTCACCAAGACCCTGTACAACTGCAGTAGAACCTCCCTACTCCTATATTCAAATCCTTTTTGCTATGAACGCTAACAAACCATTTGCTTTCTTCACTGCCTGCTGCACCTGCATGCCTACTTTCAATGACTGGTGTACCATGACACCCAGGTCTCGTTGTATCTTCCCTTTTTCCTAATCGGCCACCATTCAGATAATAATCTACTTTCCCGTTTTTGCCACCAAAGTGGATAACCTCACATTTATCCACATTATACTGCATCTGCCATGCATTTGCCCACTCACCCAGCCTATCCAAGTCACCTTGCAGCCTCCTAGCATCCTCCTCACAGCTAACACCGCCCCCCAGCTTAGTGTCATCCGCAAACTTGGAGATATTGCCTTCAATTCCCTCGTCCAGATGAACAATAGAAGGGTGCAGCACGGAAACAGGTCTTTCAGCCCACAATGTCTGTGCCAAACATGATCCAAGATAAACTAATCTCATCTGTCTGAACACTATCTATTCCCTTCCGCTCCCTGCATATCTGTAAACCAATCTAAAACCTCTTCAATGCCTCGATCGTATCTGCCTCCACCACTATCCTTTGTAAAAAAAATTCAAAATAGACTTTAGTCGAGAAATAAATATATCCAATACATGATCCTTACAAGACTCCATACGCCATTCTCGGAGGCTATGCAGACATTCAATAATGTTTACACAAATGACACAAATTTACCCCCCCCCCCCACACTTGCCACTCATGTGGCCCCTTGGCGTGGAATCCCTTCCCTTATTTTGAGGGGCGTCTCCACCACACCGTGCCCCCCATGTCCAGCAGTGGAAGGACCCCAGACTGTGGTCCTCCCCCTCCGAGCCTTGGCGTTGGCTACAGCGAGCTTCAGTGTGTCCCTCAGCACCTACTCCTGCAGTCTACAGCGGGCCAGTCGGCAACATTCCCCGACGGACATCTCGCTCCGCTGGGTGGTCAACAACGCTCAGGCAGGCCAAAGGCCGTCTTTCACTGAGTTGATGACCTTCCAGCAGCACTCGATGTCAGTCTCTGAATGCGTCCCTGGGAACAGTCCGTAAATTACAGAGTCCATTTGTTTGGAATAAATCCTCCACCACCACCATCCCTGGCAGTGTGTTCCAGGCACCCACCACTCTGTGTAAAAAAATCGCCCCACACATCTCCTCTCAACTTTGCCCCTCTCACCTCTAAGCTGTGCTCACTAATGCTCACCCAAAATAGATCACCCATAATGGAATAGTGGAACACACACAATGGGCTGAATGGCCTAATTCTGCTTAAGATCTTATCCAACCAGGATCTTAAACCTAAATAAAACAAACTAACAAAGCAATGAGGTATAAGTTTTAAGGTACAAATATAGCATGGAAATTGGCCCTGAGACTCAGCAAGTCCACATGGATATTTGATCACCCATTCACACTGATTCTATCTTAACCCACTTCCCCATCCACTCCCTACACACTAGGAGCTGGTGTTAATTAGTGTCTAGGATGCAAATGTGTTTTAGAGATACAGCGTGGAAACAGGCCCTTCGGCCCAACAAATCCATACCAACCATTGATCAGCTGTGCACTAGTACTATCCTACACCCTAGGGTTAATGTACAGAACTGACAGGCCTCATCTTTTGGAGTGTGGGAGGAAACCAGAGCGCCCGGAGAAAACTCACTGAGTCACGGGGAGAACTTTGTACAAACTCTGTACAGACAGCACCTGTAGTCGCTGCGTTGGGGGATAGTATTAGTGTACGGGGATCGCTGGCCGGTACGGACTCGGTGGGCCGAAGGACAATAAACCATCTTCCTGGCACAACCCAGTTAATTCCACACGGCAAGCGCTCTTTAAATCTGCCTGTTCCTTTATTGACCGCAGCCTAAAACATTGATGAAGACATCAAGTCTCAGAATGAGAATGTAATTGAAGTCATTGCAAAGTGAAATAATATCTGCTGTTTCAATTGTTGGGTATTTCATTATGAACGAATACATTGAGTTTTTCATTATGTATTATTATTGTGCATTGATGACAAATCAAATCAAGCACAATACTTTGGTATTTGTTATCATCAGGTTATTTTGAAAGTGTTCAAATCAGTGGACTATTTGCTGTTTGTTTATTTTCTTGGTGTTTTCGATATAGTTGTATCTAAATCTATTGCAAGCTAATTACTAAGACGTGGTATTAATTGGCAAGGTTTGGGAAACTGCATTAAAAGTCAAGATAATAGATAAGCAATAACTTACGTCTAAAGATTTAACACATAGTTTACATAAAATATATATCCACTTCAAGCCAACAGCAGAAATAATCCAACTATGGCTAACAGGGGAAAAGTTATCAGACCATCACACAAACCAACCTCCCTTCCATTGACTCCATCTACACCTCACGCTGCCTCGGCAAGGCCAGCAGCATCATCAAGGACCAGTCGCACCCCGGCCAACCCCTCTTCTCCCCGCTCCCATCAGGCATAAGGTGTAGAAGTGTGAAAACGCACACCTCCAGATTCAGAGACTGATTCTTTGGCACCTCCTCCGATCTCATCCAGTGTATCCATTGTTCAAGATGTGGACTCTTATACATCGGCGAGACCAAACGTAGACGGGGCGATCGTTTCACCGAACACCTTCGCTCAGCCCGCCTGAACCAACCTGATCTCCCGGTTGCTAAACACTTTAATTCCCCTTCCCATTCCCACACAGACCTTTATGTACTAGGTCTTCTCCATTGTCAGAGTGAGGCTAAACGCAAATTGGAGGAACAGCATCTTATATTTCGCTTGGGCAGCTTATGAATATTGATTTCTCTACCTTCAAGTAACCCTGGCATTCTCTCTCTCTCTCTCTCTCTCTCCCTCTCCATCCCTCCCCACCCAAGTCTCACTAACATATTATTTTCACCCAACAAACAGCTAATAATGGCCTCCTTCATCATCCTTTACCTGTTTCCTTTATCATCGTTATTTGTTTGCGTATCTTTCATTCATTGTTCTTTATCTCTCTACATCACCGTCTATATCTCTCGTTTCCCTTGGCCCTAACCAGTCTGAAGAAGGGTCTTGACCCGAAACATCACCCATTCCTTCTCTCCCCAGAGATGCTGCCTGTCCCGCTGAGTTATTCACAAGCACAATAATACTCTAGCAGCCAAGTATGTTTTGCAACATACGAGGAATTTCATTTGCCAAGTCAGTCAGAACATACTTGGCTAATAAAGTATTATTGTGATTGTGAAAAAGCAACAGAACACACAAAATATATTTTAACATAAACATCCACCACAGTGACTCCTCCACATTCTTCACTGTGATGGATGGTGAAACAAATAGTTCAGCTTTTTGTGTCTATCACCGATACTTCCCAGCTGTTATCAGGCAACTGAATCATCCTACCACAACCAGAGAGCAGTGCTGAACTACTATCTACCTCACTGGTGACCCTCAGACTATCCTTGATCAGACTTTGCTGGCTTTACCTTGCATTAAACGTTATTCCCTTATCATGTATCTATACACTGTAAATGGATCGATTGTAATCATGTATTGTCTTTCCGTTGACTGGTTAGCATGCGACAAAACCTTTTCACTGTACCCGTGACAATAAACTGAACTGAACTAAAGGTATTAGATCAGAGAAACATCTCCCATTGGACAACTTTAATCTTAAAAAAAAATATATATTTTTTTTTTCAATAGGTGCAGGAGTAGGCCATTCGGCCCTTCGGGCCAGCACTGCCATTCAATATGATCATGGCTGATCATCCACAATCAGTACCCCGTTCCTGTCTTCTCCCCATATCCCCTGACTCCGCTATCTTTAAGAGCTCTATCTAACTCTCTCTTGAAAGTATCCAGAGAATTGGCCTACACCGCCCTCTGAGGCTGAGAATTCCCCTGATTCACAACTCTCTGGGTGAATACGTTTTTCCTCATCTCCGTTCTAAATGGCCTACCCCTAGTTCTTAAACTGTGGCCCCTGGTTCTGGACTCCCCCAACATCGGGAACATGTTTCCTGCCTCTAGCGTGTCCAAACCCTTAATAATTTTATATGTTTCAATAAGATCTCCTCTCATCCTTCTAAATTCGAGAGTGAACAAGCCCAGCTGCTCCATTCTCTCAGCATATGACAGTCCTGCCATCTGGATGCCTCCCACTCCCAACATCTAGATGTCTCCCATTTTGTTTTCTATTGCTAGCTCTCAGAAAGAATAATTGAATGACCAGTGTCCAAAGATGGGTCCTGAACTGAAACGTTGCCTCATCCATGTGCTCCAGGGACCCGCTGAGTTACTCCAGCACTTTGTGTCTTTCTTATAATATAATTGATCAAACAAGGAACTGCAGATGCTGGAATCTTGAGCAAAACACAAAGTGTTGGAGGAACTCAGCGGGCCAGGCAACATAGAAACATAGAAATTAGGTGCAGGAGTAGGCCATTCGGCCCTTCGAGCCTGCACCGCCATTCAATATGATCATGGCTGATCATCCAACTCAGTATCCCGTACCTGCCTTCTCTCCATACCCTCTGATCCCCTTAGCCACAAGGGCCACATCTAACTCCCTCTTAAATATAGCCAATGAACTGGCCTCGACTATCCTCTGTGGCAGAGAGTTCCAGAGATTCACCACTCTCTGTGTGAAAAAAGTTAGTCTCGTTTCGGTTTTAAAGGATTTCCCCCTTATCCTTAAGCTGTGACCCCTTGTCCTGGACTTCCCCAACATCGGGAGCAATCTTCCTGCATCTAGCCTGTCCAACCCCTTAAGAATTTTGTAAGTTTCTATAAGATCCACCCTCAATCTCCTAAATTCTAGAGAGTATAAACCAAGTCTATCCAGTCTTTCTTCATAAGACAGTTCTGACATCCCAGGAATCAGTCTGGTGAACCTTCTCTGCACTCCCTCTATGGCAATAATGTCCTTCCTCAGATTTGGAGACCAACATCTGTGGAGGGATAGGACAGGCGACGTTTTGAGTTGGGAGACTTCTGCAGACGGATTGAATGGAATGAAATGACAAGTTCTGGCAGTGATATGAATGCTGAACAGGAAAATCCTCATGGTAGTACATGGGGTCCATTAAATTGGGCAGGATTATCTTACACATAAGACTGGGCGGCACAGTGTCAGGGCTTTGGAGTTGCGGCCTTACAGCGCCAGAGACTCGGGGCTTAAACCTGACTACGGGTGCTGGTGGGCCGGACAATAAACCATCTTCCTGGCACAACCCAGTTAATTCCACACAGCAAACGCTCTCTGAATCTGCCTGTTCATTTATTGACCGCAGCCTAAAACATTGATGAAGACATCAAGTCTCAGAATGAGAATGTAATTGAAGTCATTGCAAAGTGAAATAATGTCTGCTGTTTCAATTGTTGGGTATTTCATTATGAATGCATGTATTGAGTTTTACATTATGTATTAGTACATGACCCAAGCGTGCAGGATAGCGCTAGTCACGGGGTGATCGCTGGTCAGCACGGGCTCAGTGGGCTGAAGGGCCCGTGTCTATGCTGTATCTCTATAAATGAAAAGATTTGTAGGCTAGGTAGACAAAAATGCTGGGGAAACTCAGCGGGTGAGGCAGCATCTATGGAGCAAAGGAAATAGGCAACGTTTCGGGCGGAAACATTGCCTATTTCCTTCGCTCCATTGATTCTGCCTCACCCGCTGAGTTTCCCCAGTATTTTTGTTTACCTTCGATTTTCCAACATCTGCAGTTCCTTCTTAAACAGATTTGTAGGATAATTGGCTTTGGTTAAAAATTGTGCCCAGTGTGCCCAGGACTAAGGGAAAAAAAGTTGTTCGGCACGGACTTGTAGGGCCGAGATGGCCTGTTTCCGTGCTGTAATTGTTATATGGTTATATGGTTATATGGTGTGTGTAGGGTAGTGTTAGCGTACGGCACAATCGCTGGTCAGCACGGACTCGGTGGGCTGAAGGGCCCGTGTCCATGCTGTATCTCTAAAATTAAAAGATTCGTAGATTAATTGGCTTCGGTAAAAACACTGTAAAAATTGCCCCTAGTGTGTGTCGGATAGTGTCAATGCAAGGGGTGATCTCAGGTCAGCGCAGGCTCAAGCGGGCCTAGGATTCCCCGCTGTATCTCTACTGTCTAAAGTCTAAAGACTGCCCCAGAGATGATATAACACTCCCCCTGCTCTATACCACGAGTGAGACGTGAATGTGGAACTGTCTGATCGTGAGAAGTGATTCCGCCAAGCCGACACATCTGAAATATTCACACACTACTTTTATTTGATACTTTGAATTTTATTGAAAAGATAATGAAATGTGAATAAAGTGAAATGATTGTGGCTGGAATCTGGACTGCGGTGCTTAGATGCTGATGAGTTGGGGCAGGTTTCATTGTACTTGCTGGAGTTTAGTAGAATGAGGGGGGGACCTTATTGAAACATACAGGGTAGTGAAAGGCCTGGATAGAGTGGATGTGGAGAGGATGTTTCCACTGGTGGGAGAGTCTAGGATCAGAGGTTATAGCCTCAGAATAAAAAGACATTCCTTAATGAAGGAAATGTGAACAAATTAGTCAGAGGATGGTGAATCTGTGGAATTCATTGCCTCAGACATCTGTGGAGGCCAAGTCTTTGGATATTTGTAGGCAGAGATGGATAGATTCTTGATTAGTATGCGTCTCGAACTAGAGGTCATAGCCTTAGAATTAAAGGACGTTCTTTTAGGAAGGAGATGTGGAGAAATTGATTTAGTTAGAGAGTGGTGAATCTGTGGAATTCTTTGCCACAGAAGGCTGTGGAGGCCACAAGTCAGTGGATATTTTGAAGGCAGAATTAGATAGATTTTTGATTAGTACGGGTGTCAGAGGTTTTGGAGAGAAGGCAGGAGAATGGGGTTAGGAGGGAGAGATTGATCAGCCATGATTGAATGACAAAGTAGTTGATGGGCCGAATGGCCTAATTCTACTATCACTTATGACCTTATGAAGCCTCGAGAAGGAAATGGATAAATATAGTGCAAGGAAGACAGTGGTGGCGATGTGGGCCTGGTCATTGTTATTGCAGGGAACCAGACATACATGATGGGCCAAATGGCCAGATTATTGTAACCGTATTTGAAGTCATTAAACCTATGTTGTCAATCCAAGAAATGTACCAATGGGTAAACAAGGTTGACACAAGATGCTGGAGTAACTTAGCGGGACAGGCAGCATCCCTGGATAGAAGGAATGGGTGATGCTTTGGGTCGAGACCCTTCTTCAGACTGAGTCATGGGAGGGGGAGACAGAGGGATATGGAAGGGTAAGGTGTGAAAACCATGCTGCCGAAGGTCCCTAAAAGTAAAAAGAATACTGTGCTTTGTAAAAGTATTGAAACAAGAGAGTTATGCTAAACCTGTATTTAGAAAAAAACTATTTGGCACCCCACCAGAATATTATCAGTTCTGAAATTCAGATTTTAAGAAAGATTGTAAGAAAGATTAATGTTCTAAAAAAGGCGTGGCAAGGTGGCGCAGGGATAGATTTGCTGCTTTACAGCATCAGAAACCAGGGTTCGATCCTGGCTACAGGTGCTGTCTTTACGGAGTTTTTGTATATTCTTCCCCTGACCTGTGTGATTTGAAGTCACAGATGCTGGAATCTTGCATGGAACACAAAGTGTTGAAGGAACTCAGCAAGTCAGGCAGCATCTCTGTGGGATATAGATAGGTGACGTTTCAGGTCAGGACCCTTCTTCAGATCGAAGTCTCACCTCTCTGTCTTCCACAGGGCCTGTTCCTGTACTGTACTGTTCCATGTTCGATGTACAGGCCACAGGGAGAACGTGCAAGCTCCACATAGACAGCACCCGAAGGCAGGATTGAACCTTTCTTCTTCTGTCGTGTGTCTTTTAGACCTGCAACTCTGTTGAGGCGAGCCAGGCCAACATGACATCGTCCAGGTCACTCAGACCTCGTTCACCATTCACTGGCCGGTGTTTGGGGCAACTGGTGACCCAGGATCGAACCCAGGGTTCTTTTACCCTTCAACAGCTTCATGAAATCTTTTGACGTGCAGTTACTGCTACAATGTGCAAAAAAAGCTATTGCATGCCCAGCCACGCACCGGGGCTTCATTACTCCGCTTTGGGGAGTTGACTGAAGGTTAAACATAAGCAGAGAGATCAGCGGTAAATCTGTTCATCTTCCTTGGATTCTGCGATGGATTCTCCCATGCTCATCTAAGAGAGGAGAGTCTTTATATAACCACTTCAGCAACTCTGACAGTGCAGCTCACCGCAGTCTCCAATCGAGAGCCTATTTATATATGATATGATATGCCATTTATTGTCACTATACATGTACAGTGAAACTGAAAGCTGCTCGTACTCAGTGCATACATACAATTTTACACAAAAAACAAGAAACAGAAAAACAAAACAGAAGGGAGATGGGGGCGGGAATAGGTGCACAAATTCTACGGCGCTACATACATATATACATATATACAGATGGAAGTCCGTGTTGGGCGGTGTAGTCAGTGCATGTGTGGATTTGAATTTATGGTAGATATAATTCTCGGGAAGCAGCTATTCCTGAGTCTGTTTGTCCTGGATTTGATGCACCTATAGCGCCTTCCAGAGGGCAGCAGGTCGAACAGTCCAAACGCAGGATGGGAGCTGTCTTTGGTGATCTTCTTTGCCCTGCTAAGGCAGCGGGAGGTGTAGATGTCCATCAGGGAGGGGAGAGGGCAACCAATGATCCTCTGCGCTGTCCTGGTTACCCTCTGAAGCCTCTCCCTGTCTGCCATGGTGCAGCTGCCATACCATGCTGTAATGCAGTATGTCAGCAGGCTCTCGATGGACGAGCGGTAGAAGGTCAGCAGCAGGTTAGAGTCCAGGTTGTGCTTCCTGAGGACCCTCAGGAAGTGCAGCCGCTGCTGAGCCTTCTTGATGACCGCTGTCGTGTTGTCCGTCCAGGAGATATCAGCAGCGATATGGACGCCGAGAAACCGGAAGGTGTTGACCCTCTCCACACACTCGCCGTTGATGTGTAGGGGGGCTAAGTCGGTGCTGTGCCTCCTGAAGTCGACAATGAGCTCTTTTGTTTTCCTGGTGTTCAGAGCCAGATTGTTTTCTGAGCACCAGGTTGTCAACTTCAGGACTTCCTCTCTGTAGGCTGCCTCGTCTCCCTTTGAAATAAGTCCGACCACAGTAGTGTCGTCAGCAAATTTGACGATGCGGTTGTTGTTGTGGGCCGGACTACAGTCGTAGGTGTAGAGACAGTATAAGAGGGGGCTTAGCACACAGCCCTGTGGGGAACCGGTACTCAACCTGCGAGTGGAGGAGAGGTGGGGGCCGAGTCTCACAGTCTGGGGCCGGTTTGTGAGGAAATCCTTAATCCAGGCACATGTGACAGTGGGGAGGCCGAGAGTGACCAGTTTACCAATGAGGATGTCCGGGATGATTGTATTAAAGGCTGAACTAAAATCCACAAAGAGCATCCGGACGTAGCTCTGCCCCTGCTCCAGATGGCTCAGCACAGAGTGGAGAGCTACGGTGATGGCGTCTTCTGTGGATCTGTTTTGGCGATAAGCGAATTGGTGGGGGTCGAAGTCTGGTGGTAGATAGTCCTTGATGTGCTGGAGGACCAATCTCTCGAAGCACTTCGTGATTACCGGAGTGAGGGCAACAGGACGGTAGTCATTAAGGCTGGTGATGGGAGACTTCTTCGGCACAGGGACGATTGTGGCTGATTTTAGGCAGGACGGAATAACTGCCTGGGCCAGGGAGAGATTGAAAATTCTGGTGAAGATGGCAGTGAGCTGGTGGGCGCACGCTTTGAGCACCTTACCAGGGATTCCATCTGGGCCGGTAGCCTTCTTGGGGTTCACTGCCAGGAGCACCCGTCTGACATCGTGTTCCCCGACAGTGAGTGGGGTAGTACAGGAGCCAGGTGAGGGTGGAAACAGGGCTGTAGCAGGTGAGTGCTGCTGTTGTGATGTTTCAAAGCGGGAGAAGAAGCAATTTAGCTTCTCTGCCAGCGGCGCACTCAGGTCTTCTGACTTTGTGGCACAGCCTCTGTAGTTGGTAATGTCTTGTATGCCCCGCCATACCTCCCGTGTATTATTGCTGGACAAGTGGGACTCTATGCTCCTCTTGTGGTCCGCCTTGGCCTTTTTAATACCACTTTTCAGGTCGGCTCGAGCAGCCCTGTACAGAGCTCTGTCACCTGACCTGAAGGCAGCATCGCGGGCTCTGAGGAGTGTGCGGACCTGGCTGGACATCCAGGGTTTCTGGTTTGGGAAAACCCGTATGTTTTTGTCTACAGTCACATTTCCGATGCAGAACTTGATATAGTCCAGCACCGATTCTGTGAGAGTTTCCAGGTCCTGGTGTTCGAATATGTCCCAGTTTGTCTGTGTAAAGCAGTCCTGTAGATTGGAGAGTGCATTTTCAGGCCAGGTTGTAACAGATCTTATGGTGGGCCTGGCACTGCGTCTGAGGGGGGTGTAGGCTGGAGAGAGCAGGAGGGAGAGATGATCTGACTGGCCGAGTTGGGGGAGGGGGATGGCTCTATACGCGGGCTTGATATTGGTGTAAACATGATCCAGCGTGTTCACCCCTCTAGTAGAACACTTGACATGTTGGTAGAATCATGGCTCCAAGGCTCCATATCACGGCTCCATATATGGCTCCAAGGTAGACAAAAGTGCTGGAGAAACTCAGCGGGTGCAGCAGCATCTATGGAGCGAAGGAAATAGGCAACGTTTCGGCCCGAAACCCTTAAGGGTTTCGGCCCGAAACGTTGCCTATTTCCTTAAGGGTTTTGTCCCGAAACGTTGCCTATTTCCTTCGCTCCATAGATGCTGCTGCACCCGCTGAGTTTCTCCAGCACTTTTGTAATATATATGGCTCCATGCATACAAAATGATGAGAGGAATAGACTGCGTAAACGCACAGTGTCTTGCCCAGAGTAGGGGAATCGAGAACCAGGGGACATAGGTTTTAGGTGACGAGGTTAGATATTATAGGAACGTGAGGGGTAACATTTTCACACAAAGGGTGGAGGGTGCACGGAACGAGCTGCCAGAGGAGGTAGTTGAGGCTGATACAATTACAAAGTCTAAGAAACATTTACGTGTGGGAAGGAACTGCAGATGCTGGTTTAAACCGAAGATAGATACAAAATGATGGAGTAACTCAGCGGGACAGGCAGCATCTCCGGAGAGAAGGGATGGGTTGCGTTACGGGTCTCGACCCTTCTTCAGGTGGGTCTCGACCCAAAGCGTCAACCATTCCTTCACTCCAGAGATTCTGCCCGTCCCGCTGAGTTACTCCAGCAATTTGTATCTACCTTGAGAAACATTTCGACAGGTATATGATTCAGATTCAGATTCAGATTCAATTTTAATTGTCATTGTCAGTGTACAGTACAGAGACAACGAAATGCATATGGATAGGGCAGGTTTAAAGGAATATGGGCCAAGCGCAGGCAGGTGGGACTAGTGTAGATGGGACATGTTTGGTGCTGTGGGTAAGTTGGGCCGAAGGGCCTGTTTCCACGCTGCATGACTCTATGACTAAGAAACCGTTGTTTCACAAATGCAACCTTTATTTTGTGCCTATGTTTAGAACATTCTTTTCACAAGCCCCAAGGCCAATGTAGCAAGAAATTGTCCTATGAATAATGGGCATTGCTCTCTTATTGCATCTTAACAGCTTCCCGTTATATTCGAGTAAGTCTTGCGCTCTGCGATTGTTTTAAAAGTCAAATTGCTAAAAGTAACCATGATTAAATTTTATTCTTTCCATTGTTATATTACTAGCTGCTTCATAAAAGTTTAAGACTGACAAGGTCAGTGGAGACCGGGATTGATAGAAGCCATTCAGCTTACTTGTTCTCTCCTCAAAAGATAGACACAGAATGCTGGAGTAACTCAGCGGGACGGGCAACATCTCTGGAGAGAAGGAATGGGTGACGTTTCAGGTCGAGATCCATAGAAACATAGAACCATAGAAAATAGGTGCAGGAGTAGGCCATTTGGCCCTTCGAGCCTGCACCGCCATTCAATATGATCATGGCTCATCCAACTCAGTATCCTGTACCTGCCTTCTCTCCATACCCCATGATCCATTTAGCCACAAGGGCAACATCTAACTCCCTCTTAAATATAGCCAATGAACTGGCCTCAACTACTTTCTGTGGCAGCGAATTCCACAGATCCTTCTGAGACTGAGACCCTTCTTCAGTCTCGACATGAAATGTCACCAATTCCTTCTATCCAGTGATGCTGCCAGTCCCGCTGAGTTACTCCAGCATTCTGTGTTTATCTTCGATGTAAACCAGCATCTGCAGTTCCTTCCTGTACCTTTCCTCAAAAGTGCTCTTTCTTATTCTTCTGATCTAGCTGTTTTTGTACAAGTCTGATCGGCCCATTACAATAGACAATAGACAATAGGTGCAGGAGTAGGCCATTCGGCCCGTCGAGCCAGCACCGCCATTCAATGTGATCATGGCTGATCATCCACAATCAGACCCCCATTCCTGCCTTCTCCCCATATCCCCAATGAGATTTTGTACGTATAGAGCCCTATCTAGCTCTCTCTTGAAAGTATCCAGAGAACCGGCCTCCACCGCCCTCTGAGGCAGAGAATTCCACAGACTCACAACTGTTTCCTCATCTCTGTTCTTTGGGGTGTGCGTGCAAACCAGAGCACCCGGAGAAAACCCACGGGGATAACGGGCAAACTCCACACAGACAGCATCCGAGGTCAGGATAGAACCCGGGTCTCTGGCGCTGTGAGGCTGCGGCTGTACTAGCCATAGCCATACACGTCAATAATGCTTCCGTACAATGCAGACCCAAGTGAGAAGCCCCTCCCCCCACCACCACACTTGGCTGTAACGAACAAGCTACCGGATCATTCAAAGCAATTCCATGCAAATTGTTTGTTTGAGGCTTTTACAGAATAATTGGCGACAAATCACACAGGTCCTCCAGACACTGTTAAAGTCCTTGTCCTCCTGCCTTCTCTTTCACCTCTGGTTCATAGTTCTGAAGACGGTCATGTCTTCATACTCCTGTGGGTGTGTCTCCCTGGACCGATCTCCAGCCAGTGACCTTGTATGTCCTCTGCACGTGTTTGGCTGTGGGTCTTCTGGCCCTCTGGATATCTCCTTGGTGATCAGCGTGCCCTTGGACTTCATGTGAAAGCGCAACAGTCCCTGGAACAGATTTGAATCGCAGAGTCAGTGTAACCTGGACCCTAATAAGTAAGTAAGTACGTTTATTGGCCAAGTAGTCACATACAAGGAATTTGCCTTGGTGCTCCGCCCATAAGTGACAACATGACACACAGTGACAGTTACAAATGACTCAGAAAACACTAAACATTAATAATAATTAAACATTAATGATAAAACACCATTGATTAAGCATGTGAACCAACAAAAGACATGACTTCAGAATTAAGGGACAGAAGTTTAGGGGTAATATGAGGGGGAACTTCTTTACGCAGAGAGTGGTAGCGGTGTGGAATGAGCTCCCAGTGGAAGTGGTGGAGGCAGGTTCATTGGTATCATTTAAAAATAAATTGGATAGGCATATGGATGAGAAGGGAATGGAGGGTTATGGTACGAGTGCAGGCAGGTGGGACTAAGGGGGAAAAAAATTTGTTCGGCATGGACTTGTAGGGCCGAGATGGCCTGTTTCCGTGCTGTAATTGTTATATGGTTATATGGTTATATGGTTATATGGTTATATGGTTAAAATACCAGATCAAAGGGAGGCTACAGATTTTTGGTTGTTGAGTAGAGCTACTGCTCGTGGATAAAAACTGTTTTTATGTCTGGCTGTGGCAGCTTTGACAGCCCGGAGTCGCCTTCCAGAGGGAAGTGATTCAAAGAGTTTGTGGCCAGGGTGAGAGGGGTCAGAGATGATCTTGCCCGCTCGCTTCCTGGCCCTTGCAGTGTACAGTTCATCAATGGAGGGAAGGTTGCAGCCAATAACCTTCTCTGCTGATCGGACGATTCGCTGCAGCCTCCAGGTTCAACATTCAACATTCAACATGTTGAAAATCCAGCGGCGACCAGAACAAGGTACGACTCTTTGGGCGATTACTCACGACCATACAGGCTTCACCCCGCGACATGTTGCCCGTATGGTCGTGAGTCGTCTCCACAGTCGCCCAAATAGTCGTAGCGTCTTTCTGGTTGCCGCTGAATTTTCAACATGTTGAACATTTTCGGCGACCTGCAGCGAACTATGACGGGTGCCGACAGCCGCCGGAAAAGTTGCATAAGTGGGACAGGCCCTTAACTTCAAGTAAACTTTGCTTTCCCTCTCTCTCCATCTCTCCCCCTTCCTGGTTGTCTGACCAGTCTGACTGTCCCCATGACTGTCTTTCATCCCTGATTGCAAGATATAAGACGTCTAAGATTTTCCATTCCTCTGTAAGCAAGATCTCTGTTCCCCGAGCCAATGATGGTCTACGCTACATTTCCCTTCATCTTCTTCTCTTTTGATTTCTTACACTTCCTTATCTCTGTGTCTCCCTCTCCCCTGATGCTCAGTCTGAAGAAGGGTCTCCACCTGAAACGTCACCCATTCCTTCTGGCAGGAGAATGGACTTAGGAAGTAGAGATAGGTCAGCCATGATTGAAGGGCGGAGTAGACTTGATGGGCCGAATGGCCTAATTCCACTCTATACCTTGTGACCTTATGACCTTAAGTCTTATGACCCTTTGCCTGTGTTTGCCCCATATCTTGGTAAACCACATCCATTTCCAAGTGTCCTTTAAATGCTGTTGTGGTACCTGCCTCAACTACCTTGGTGACACGGTGGCTGTCTGACAGCGCCAGAGACCACAGGTTCGATCCTGACTACGGGCGCTGTCAGTACGGAGTTTGCATGTTCTCCAGGTGACCATGTGGGTTTCCTCCAGGTGCTCTTGTTTCCTCCAACACTCCAAAGCCGGGCAGGTTTGGTGGGTAATTTACCTGGGTCAAATTGTAAATTGCCTCTGGTGTGTGTAGGATAGTTCTATCACATGGGGCCATCACTGGTCGGCACAGACTCGGTGGGCCGAAGGGCCTGTTCACACATTGTATCTCTAAAGTCTTAAGTCTGAAGACTAGAACGTTAATTTTGCTCACAGAACAATGGGACATCTTACACACGTGGGAATAACATTATTCACTCAATTATATTTCTGACTTTGTATATTGCTACTCGCCTGTCGATGGGAATTATAGAATTCTCCAACTCTATAACTGGATATTGATCTTTCTGACCAATAGGCTAATCTATATTTGGAAGAATATTACAGCATCTTTCAATATGCTATTGACTTGCGTGAAGCTCGGGGGATTCAAATAATCGAAAGACAAGGTGAAATAGATGTCACTCAATTTGTGTCGGGGGAATTAAACCAGAGTGAATCGGGGAAAGTCACTGAACATCAAAAATCCACACATTTGTAGATAAGCCCCGTGTTACATAGTCATACAGCACGGAAACAGGCCCTTCGGCCCAACCTGACCATGATGTCCCATCTATGCTGGTCCCATCTGCTCGTGTTCCTCAAAACCTTTCCTCTACACGTACCTGTAAATGTTGTTATAGTAGAGTCATAGTCATAGAGTGATACAGTGTAGAAACAGGCCCTTCGGCCCAACTTGCCCTCACCGGCCAACATGTCCCAGCTACACTTGTCCCAGCTGCCTGTGTTTGGTCTATCTCCCTCCAAACGTGTCCTATCCATGTACCTGTCTAAGCGTTGGGATAGTCCCAGCCTCAACTACCTCCTCCGGCAGCTTATTCCATACACCCACCACCCTTTGTGTGAAAAAGTTACCCCTCAGATTCCTATTAAATATTTTCCCTTCACCTTAAACCTACTGTATGTCCTCTGGCCCTTGATTCTCCTACTCTGGGCAAGAGACTCTGTGCATCTACCCAATCTATTCCTCTCATGAGCCGCCACAGCCAGACATAAAAACAGTTTTTTTCCCCACGAACAAGTAGCTCTACTCAATAACCAAAAGTCTATAGCCTCCTCTTGCGCTCGTATTTTATTTAATTCACATGTTTAATCGATAATGTTTTATTATTATGTTTAATGTTTTATGTGTCACTCCTAACTGTCACTGTATGTCATGTTGTCACTTGCGGGCGGAGCACCAAGGCAAATTCCTTGTATGTGAATACTTGGTCAATAAACTTATACATTCATTCAATCATTTATTCATTCATTCTATTCCCCTCATGATTTTATACACCTCTGTTGGATCGCCCGTGTTTGGAAACTTATTAGACTCTGTCCGATCATTTCTGACCAAACATCCTTTATCATTATGTGCAGGAACTGGAGAAACGTCACCCATTCCTTCTCTCCAGAGATGCTGCCTGTCCCGCTGAGTTACTCCAGCTTTTTGTGTCTATCCCCCATCCTTTATCATTGTTTTGTAGTTTCTTCTGATACATTCAAAAGATCACGAGAAAATAGGAGCAACTGTCAGCCACTCGGCCCTTCTAGCCTGCCCCATCATTTAATATGATCATAACTGATTGATGTTGGCCTTAAATCTCCTCTCTGTGCCAGTTCTCTCCATATCCCTCAACTTCTCGACCTTTCAATTAAATAAATCCATCTCCATCTTGAATACAGCCCTTAAATCTATCACTCCCAGTGGCAAGAGTTTCACTGTTCTCAGAGGGGGCGGCACGGTGGTGTGGCGGTGGAGTTGCAGCCTCACAGCGCCGGAGACCCGGGTTCTATTGGGACTACGTTCTCCCCGTGACCTGCGTGGGTTTTCCCCGGCTGCCCAGGTTTCCTCCCACATCCAACATCCCAAAGACGTGCAGGTTTGCTGGCTAATTGGCTGCGGTAAAATTGCCCCTAGAGTGTATAGGATGCGAAACTGGGATAACACAAAACGCAAAAACTAGTGTGAACAAGCGATCATTGGTCGGCACGGACTCGGTGGGCCGAAGGGCCTGTTTCCACGCTGTATCTCTTAAACTAAAAGTTTGACAACGCTGCACGAAAAGATCAATATTGGTGACTTTTTGTCAAAAAGTTACTTACAGCAAGAACCATTACAGCAATAGTAAGGACCATACTGTATATGGACAGGGCAGGAATAATGATAGCTTGCTTCATCACCGTGGGTGTCTTCAGAGCCACGCATGAAGTTGCCTCTGAAAAATAAATCACAAGAGATTTAAGCAACAGGGGAAAATCATTAGGTCTCAGAAAATCTGTGTACAATGAACTACCTCTGGTGTAGGTGGGCTGTGGAGAACCAGAGGAGAGCTGGCGAGTATGTGAGTTTAATTTAGATTAGTTTAGATTAGAGGTAGCCAGCAAAATGGAACCCTGAATCAGTTTAGTTTAGGTTATAACAAGAGCAGTTGAGGAGCAAAGAGGTCCTTCTGCAGTTGTACAGGGCCCTGGTGAGACCACACCTGGATTATTGTGTGCAGTTTTGCTCTCCAGATTTTAGGAAGGACATTCTTGCTATTGAGGGAGTGCAGCGTATCCCAAGATGACAGGACTGTCATATGTTGATAGAATGGAGCGGCTGGGCTTGTACACTCTGGAGTTTAGAAGGATGAGAGGGAATCTTATTGAAACATGTGATTATTAAGGGTTTGGACACGCTAGAGTCCAGAACCAGAGGCCACAGTTTAAGAATAAGGGGTAGGCCATTTAAAACAAAGATGAGGAAAAACGTTTTCACCCAGAGAGTTGTGAATCTGTGGAATTCTCTGCCTCAGAGGGCGGTGGAGGCCGGTTCTCTGGATGCTTTCAAGAGAGAGTTAGATAGAGCTCTTAGAAATAGTGGAGTCAGGGGATATGGGGAGAAGGCAGGAATAGGGTACTGATTGGGGATGATCAGCCATGATCATACTGAATGGCGTTGCTGGCTCGAAGGGCCAAATGGCCTACTCCGGCAGCTATTATTTATTGTGTATTGTTTATTATTGTCACGTGTACTGAGGTACAGTGAAAGGCACTTTTTTTTGCGTGCTATCCAGTCAGCGGAAAGACGATAGAAATTAGGTGCAGGAGTAGGCCATTCGGCCCTTCGAGCCTGATACATGATTATAATCGAGCCGTCCACAGTGTACTGATGCAGGATAAAGGGAATAATGTTTAGTACAAGGTAAAGTCCAGTTAAAGACAGTCTGAAGGCCTCCAATGAGATAGATGGGAGGTCAGGTACTCTCTACTAACAAAATGGTTCATTTGCCTCATAACAGCCGGGTAGAAACTGTCCCTGAATCTGGAGGTGTGAGTTTTCACACTTCTGTACTTCTTGCCCGATGGGAGAGGGGAGAAGAGGGAATGGGTGACTGGTCCTTGATGCTGCTGCTGGCCTTGTCGAGGCAGCTTGAAGGTAATGAATAGGCAAATGGCCTTTATTTTCCCCCCCCCCCCCCCCACCCCACCATCAGTGTGAAGATGGGTTCCAACCAAAACAGTCAGCTATTCATGTTCTCTACAGATGCTGCCTGACCCGCTGAGTAACTCCAGCACTTTGTGTCTTTTTTCCACCTGTCACTTACCTAGCTTTGTCCTGCCCCCACCTTTAATTCCAGCGTTCCACCCCTACTGCAATCAGTCTGACGCGAGACCTCATTGAAGCATTCCCAATAGTGGCAGGCCTGGATAGAGTGGACGAGGAGAGGACGTTTCCACTAGTGGGAGAGTCTTGGACCAGAGGTCACAGCCTCAGAATTAAAGGGCGCTCTTTTAGAAAGGAGGTGAGGAAGAACTTCTTTAGTCAGAGGGAAGTTAATCTGTGGAACTCATTGCCACAGAGGGCTGTGGAGGCCAAGTTAGTGGATATTTTTCAGACAGAGGTTCTTGATTAGAACGGGTGTCGAGGGTTATGGTGAGAAGGTAGGAAAATGGGATTAGGAGGCAGAGATCAGCCATGATTGAATGGCAGAGTAGACTCGATGGGCCGAATGGTCTAATGCTACTGCTAGAACTTGTTAAACTTGCCATTGGGTATTTTCAAAAGTGTAGATTGATAGGTTCTTGATTAGTACGGCTGCAATGGGTTATGGTGAGAAGGCAGGCGAACGAGGTTTGAGAGGGAAAGATAGATCAGTCATGGGGGGAATGGACTCGATGAGCTGAATGGCCTAACTCTGCTGCTATGTCCTGTGGTCTTATGGTCTTACGAAGAAATGTCCCGACCCAAAACATCGTCAAATCCGTGTCCTCCAGAGATGCTGCCCGGCCCGCTGAGTTACTCCAGCACTGTGGCCGAGCAAGGAGAGGGATGTTGGATTGCTGGCCAACGTAAGGATGTGGGTTGTGGCGATGGCTGGAGGCCTTGCAGCAGCCTAGGGCTCGCCTGGATCGGGGGCCGCTCCAAGAGACCCAGCTCGCGGGCCGGACCAGGCCTGCAGTGGCTTCATTTGGCCAGGCCTGCAACGTCGCCATGGCAACAGGCCTTCATGGCCAGCTGCACTTAAAGCTACTTGGACTTTGAAAATGATGCCACAACTTGGTCTCAGTGGACTATTTCTAAGGGTCTGAAGAAGGGTCTCGACCCGAAACGTCACCCATTCCTTCTCTCCAGAGATGCTGCTTGTCCCGCTGAGTTACTCCAGCATTTTGTGTCTATCTAAAGCAGCACTTTCCTACACATTTCTATACACAAGATTATGCTTATGTATAGTAATACTTTATTGAAATGTATTTTCAGTAAAAATAACAATAAAAAAACATTGATTTTGTTTTAGTTTTATTTTTAATTCTAGTATTCTAGTAATTCTATTTAATTCTAGTAATCCCACATTCCCGATGTTGGGGGAGTCCAGAACCAGGGGCCACAGTTTAAGAATAAGGGGTAGGCCATTTAGGATTGAGATGAGGAAAACCTTTCACCCAGAGAGTTATGAATCTGTGGAATTCTCTGCCACAGAAGGCAGTGGAGGCCAATTCTCTGGATATATTTAAGATAAAGTTCGATATAGCTCTTAGGGCTAACGGAACCAAGGGATATGGGGAGAAAGCAGGAACGGGGTACTGATTTTGGATGATCAGCCATGATCATATAGTTGTGCTGACTGGAAGGGCCGAATGGCCAACTTCTGCACCTATTTTCTATGTTTCTATGTGAGACAAAGAGTCAGTGTATCTCTAAAACCAAAGCTAAATCAGTTTTTTTATTGCATGGTGAAAAATGTTCCCCATGTTGGGGGAGTCCAGAACCAAAAGCCGAATGACCTACTCCTGTGCTATGTTTCTATGTTTCTATGAAAGGCTGTTGGAACGGTGCCCGATCCAGGCGAGGCCCAGGCTTCTGCAGGGCCTCCAGCCGTTACCTCGACCCTGATGTTTTTTGCTGCAGCTTGGCCACGAGGCACCTCTGCTGCCCGAACAAACCCCGCCTCTGCTCACCTTCCACGTGTAACCTGGTGCCGTTGCCGTGTTGGCTGACGAGGGGCGGTGGCAGTGGGACGGACACTTCGCAGGTGTAAACGCCAGCGTCGGCCAGTGTCAAGTTGCTGATGACCAGGATGCGGTAGTGGTTGGAATGGCTGCCGTGCAGGTAGAGGCGCCCGCCACGGGGAGACCCCGACTCCATCAAGTTGGTCAGGGCGTTCTGCGGCGAGGGTTCACCCTTGTACCAGTAGACGTCCACCTGGTCTGGGATATGGCCTTCGTAGTGCGCGCCACACACCACCATCACCGTCCTCCCCACCGACGAGGTGACTTCCCCAGGATGTTGCCGAACCGATAACGTGCCCTCGTAACCTGCAAAACGCAACCCTGAGTCATGCGTAGCAAGGAACCGCAGATGCTGGTTTAAGCCGGAGGTAGAGCATGGCCAGTACGGACTGAATGGGCTGAAGGGCCTTATTCTACGTTGTGTTACTCTCCAACCTCCAGTAATAGCAAGGGCAGCACGGTGGCGCAGCGGTTAGAGTTGCTGCCTCACAGCGCCGGAGACCCAGGTTCGATCCCCGGGTGCTGTCTGTACAGAGTTTGTACGTTCTCCCCGTGACCCGCGTGGGTTTTCTCCGGGTGCGCTAGCTTCTCCCCGCATTCCAAAGGACGTGCAGGTTTGTAGGTTAATTGACTTTAGTAAAAAAATTGCAAAATTGTCCCTAGTGAGTGTGGGATAGTGTTAGTGTGCATGAATCGCTGGTCGGCATGGACTCGATGGGCAGAAGGGCCTGTTTCCGTGCTGCAACTAAACTAAACTAAAAGCTGGAGTAACTCAGCGGGTTGCTGGAGAAAAGGAATAAGTGACGTTTCGGGACGAAACCCTTCTTCAGACTGGGAGTCAGGGGAGAGGGAAACGAGAGATATGTCCCCACCGCCCCATCTACCTGCAACGCCACTCGTTGGATTAGTTTCACTTTGAGTTCCACTGTCTGTATAACCACACAGCCAACAATGGACCATTGTGGACTCTACATTTCCTTGGTTAATGCTGTTTCTGCATAGCTTCCATTCATTATTCCCCACGTGTACTTATTTATCTGACTGATGAAGAGCCCTCTTTATGCTTTAGATTTTAGAGATTGTTCAAGAGAGAGGGATTTAGCTCTTAGGTCTAACGGAATCAAGGGATATGGGGAGAAAGCAGGAACGGGGTACTGATTCTGGATGATCAGCCATGATCATATTGAATTTTCTATGTTTCTATGTGGGGCAAAGAGTCAGTGTATCTCTAAAACTAAAGCTAAATCAGTTTTTTTATTGTATGGTGAAAAATGTTCCCCATGTTGGGGGAGTCCAGAACCAAAAGCCGAATGACCTACTCCTGCACCTATTTTCTTTGTTTCTCTGTTTTTATTCGGCGTGGAATCTGGCCCTTCGGCCCATCGAGTCTGTGCTGACCAGCGATCGCCCACACACTGGCACTATCCTACACACACTGGAGACAATTTACAATTTTTACCGAAGCCAATTAACCTACAAGCCTGCACGTCTTTGGAGTGTGGGAGGAAACCGGAGCACCTGGAGAAAACCCACGCAGGTCACGGGGAGAACGTACAAACTCTATATGGATAGCACCCTCAGTCGGGATCGAACCCGGGTCTCTGGCACTGAAAGGCAGCAACTCTACCGCTGCGCCACCGTGTGCCCCAAAACATCACTAAAAAAGGGTCGGGACCCGAAACGGTAGCTCTCCATGTTCTCCAGAGATGCTGCCTGACCTGCTGAGTTGCTCCAGCACTTTGTGTCAACTATCCTGCTTCTGAAATTCCATTACATCATAGGTATAAGCTGGGAAGGTACTCTTTCACCAATGCCGTCAGTGAAAATATAATTTCTTATTATTGATCTTTAACTCTTGTCTGCTTGGTTTTGTCATGAATTTGTGTTGCTTTCAATTTCGGAAGAAAAAAAAAAAAAAAACAAAAAAAAAAAAAAAAAAAAAAAACTCAAAAAAAAAAAATATCAAAAAAAAAAAAAAAAAAAACACATTAGATATGCCACTGAGGGACGAATATGCCCACGATTTGTTTAAGAGATACAGGCGCGGCGGGGTGAGGAGAGGGGAAGCAACCCACCAAGACACCAAGTCTTGCCGACCATCGATCCGACCAGCGGACTCCCACACTAATCCCCCCATACCCACAACACACCTAGGGACAATTGACAGTTTTACCAAAAAAGGCCCATTTAACCTATAGAAAACCTGTTACTATTGGGAGGTGGTTGGCAGTCCCTGCAAGTTTGTCAACTGTGAAGAGGAGGAGCTTGCTATGAGGATGCAAGTTTATTTGGATTTGGAAAAAGGGGGGGGTGGGTGACGACAGATGAGGAGGAGGAGAGGACAATGACCGAGAGGAACAAGGAGGTTAGAGTATATGAGCAAAGAGGTCATGGTCTGCAGTTGTACAGTGGCCTCCGGGTCGAGACAACAACTGGGGGGTATTGTGGTGCAGTTTTGGTATCCTAACTGAGGGAAACAGGAACCATTATGCTATTGAACGGGGACGGCAGAGAGCCCTAGGCTCTACCAGGTCTAATGTCCCGGGACGCCGGGGGGACAACAGATGACGGGGGACCTCCCCCCCCCA
This sequence comes from Leucoraja erinaceus, assembly GCF_028641065.1. Lineage (NCBI taxonomy): Eukaryota > Metazoa > Chordata > Chondrichthyes > Rajiformes > Rajidae > Leucoraja > Leucoraja erinaceus. The sequence goes on from NW_026576618.1 coordinate 32,811, forward strand.
CGCGTCTCATATGAATGATAAGAACCATGGCCTCGTCCCCCCTTCGTCGCCCCCCCCTGCCCGGGGCCCCGCCACCCGCCCCCCCCCCCCCCGCCCCGGGGCGCCGAAAACATCCTCCCCCCCGACGCCCACCAGAGGATGCGAGGTGGAAGGACGGGAACTTACCCCCCTAGCACAAAATTATAACCAACCCAGCATTCAGGGAGGGGCCACCCCGCTAGACGCAGAAGCATGTTCCCTGATGTGGCCGGGGGATTCAGAACCCCACAGGGGCAACAGTTTACGAACCTAGGGGTTGAACCACCCGCCCCCTCAGAACTCAGATGAGGAAAAACTCTCTTCACACACGCCCACACGGGTAGCCCCACCCCTATGCCCACCATTGTGGCAACCCCCCCCACCCCAAACCTAAATCCCCAATAATTAATCTACCTGCTCAGAGGCACCAATGGGACCGCGCCCCACCGATTCATGGATGCATTCAAAAGAGAGTTAGAGAGATGTCTTAGGGCTAACGGATTCAAGGGATATGGGGAGAAGGCAGTAACGTTTTGTAATGATTGTGGATGATCAGCAATGATGACAGTGTAAGGGCGGTGCTGGCTCGAAGGCCGAAATGGCCTTACTCCTCCACCATATTGTCTATGTATATTACGTATGATCGAACCCGGAACACCCGGAGGGAAAACATCAGGCAGAGGTTCACTGGGAGAAGGTACAAACCAGTATGACAGCACCGTAGTCAGGAGGAACTCCTGGTCTCTGCATTGTCACCCTGAGATTTGTTATTTTGTTCCACGAATGCAAAGTTTAGAAACATAGAACCCTAGAGAAGATCTTAAATTCTGATGGAAATAGATCGGGTAGTGCACGGAGTCTCTGGCCGATAGGGGAAGCGAGGACCAGAGGACACGGGTTCAAGGTGAAGGGGAAAGATTATAGGAATATGAGGGGTAAACTTCTTCCACACAACAGAGGGTGCGTGTGGGTGTTGTAGGAACCCCGACGCTGCCAGAGGAGGTTGTGAGGCTGAGGACTACCCCCACACCGTCTCTAAGAAACAGTTAAACAGGTACATGGATGGCGACCAGTTGTGGAGGGATTGGCCAAACGCGGGCAGGGGGGACTCTAGTGTTAGTGGGTGAATGTGGCCAGGTGGGCGAGTTGGGCCGGAAGGGCCTGTTCCCATGCGTATCACTCTATGAGTCTATACGTCCATCTAAAGGTCAAACTGGAACCTGCCACCCCCCAGCCATCTGAAGCATTGAACTGCACGATCCAACACACAAAGCGGTGCACCAGAACTTTTCTCACGTCACCTTTGTTTTTTTCCACTATATTTTTACATTCAAATCCCCGTCTCCAAGGAACACGCAAGAGGCGCGGAGAGCAATGGGCTCAGTCTGGGTAATACGGACCACCACTGGCCCCTCTCCACCAGTGGCACAACAAGTCAACAACATTTTAATGCTCCACTGTCGCAGCAGAACAGTGACATTCTTTGCAGTTGTATAGGCTCTGGTGAGACACATTGGGTATTTGTGTACCGTTTCGGCTCTTCTAATTTGGGGGAAGTAATACTTGGATTGACCCCGGCACGTGCAGCCGTGGTTCACCGCTGATCTGGGCTGGACGCGGCCTGTCTAGCTGGACCCGCTGCCCCACTCGCGCTTGTCTTACGGAACATAGAAACATACAACAGAAATTAGGTGCAGCAGAGCCATTCGGCCCGTAGAGTGCACGCCATTGCCCCATCGGATCCTGGGGATCATCCACCTCCGTATCCAGTCCCTGCCCTTATCTACCATACCCCCTGGATCCATTTCGCCCCATAGGGCCCCATCACACAACCCTCCCCTTATATTAATTCGCCACATGCTATGGCCTTCGATCCACACCTCTGTGGTGCATCGAGATCCAGTCTACGACCCGACCCGCCCCCTACCTTGTGGTGAACAAAGTCTCTCTCTCCCTGGAGTTTAGCAGGTTCATGACGGGCGTATATTTGCCAACATACTAAAATATTAAAGGATCTTTGACATGCTCCCGATGATCGGCACCGGTTCCAATGGTGGCGAGTTCAGACAGGGGCCCAGTGCGATACAAGGGGAGGCATTTAAGCCTAGAGGTGCGCCACACCTTCTTTCCAGCCAGAGAATTGTGCCCCGCTGTTTTGAGAAGTGAGGGCCCCCGCCCTGGATTGGCTTAGAAGCGTGTCTGGTCGTTGAGCTCGCGTTCGTATATGAGCAGTCTTCTTTTGTGGTCGTTGGTGATCATAGGGGGTAGGGGGTAGAGGCAGGCACCCCGCCGCTCTCCACACGGTTCCCTGATGAGGGGACAGATCGCCGTGAGTATCATATGAACGCGCCCCCGGGTTGTGGCTGAAGGCCAAGGCTGCTCAGATCTTTATAGTTTCTCGATTTCTGACCTGCCGCAGCTCCGTGGCCACAGATGGTCTACTTTTTCCGTCCGTTGGTGTTGGTATGGGTCGAGCCGGCGGAGTAATGAGGTTCGCGGGAGTGGGCGCGATGTCGTCTGCTGATGGCGGGTGCCATGAGGGGCGATGCCCCCTTTCCGCGCATTTATTTTTTGTTACTCGTCACTGCAACCCGAGGTCTTTACTTGCTATAGTCCGCCCGCACCCTGCAGCATTTGGGTTCACGTCGTGTATGCTCCCCAATTTGTGCTCGCAGAGAGAGCGCGGCCTCCATGTTAGCTTCCTGGAGGGTAGTGGGCGCCAAGGGCCCGGGTTGTTTTTATGTGTTGCCCTCGATGTGATTCCCTTATGTGACCAACGTGTTTTATTTTAGGTACTTATTTCCCCTTTCCTCATATATCACTTCTCACATACAATTAGGGTTTGCAACCTTTTTTTTTTCGGTGGGTTGGTGAGTTATAGTTTTGCTGCTTCCTAGGCGTAGGCAGCGCCCAAGACACCCACAGACCCGTGTCCATCGCCTAAGGGGGTTTTTGTATGACAGTTTGTTCGTTCTCGTGCCGGTGGGTCCATTTCTGCCGAATTTGGTTTCCCTCCACCTCCCCAAACCCATGCGACAGGTTTTAGGACTATCGGTTTTTCTGGTTGTTGTTCGCCCGTCACTACAACTCTTTGCTAGGCTGCATGTCGGCATCCAGCCAGCCTAGCACTGTGCGGGCTTGCCGGTGTTGTTGGTGGGCCTCCTACCCGGACGGGCCCCGAGGAGGGTTTCCCCACGTCTGCACTCTGCATTCTCGACCGCCATCCTCCCTATACTACCTTTATCTAACAATGTTAATACATCCTCCCTCTCAGACAATTCGTCTCTTGATGCTCACTTAGTACAGCGACATAGATCGCACGATTCCCCTTACCTGTGTGATATTTACACCGACGCCATCCAATCGGCACACCTGCTCCAACAGCCAACATGTCCCTCTACCTGTCCACTGCAAGATTGGTTCCATACTACTCCCCAACACCGGCCTAATCTATCGACCGCGCTGTCTAAGGTCTACCGTGGGATGCACAAACCTCTAACCTCTCCGTCTGGCACCGACAGCTCTTCAATACACTTATCCTACCAACCCTGTGTGCCAACCTACGTAGCCCCCCACCTCCTCTGACCTGCGCACTTTTTTTTTTTATTACTCGCAGAGTTGTCCACTATCAAACTATTATCTACACATAATAAGCACTGCGCTCGATGATCGTCGGAAACTACCTATCCTGGCAGTATAAAGGCCGACGCTCTACCGATCTTTTGTACTATACACCCTTCATGTATCCCTCTGCCATTTTGGATTACATCCTAGCACCAGCTTTCCTTCACAGATCATTACGATGGTCATCTTTGCCTGCCTCGTCACTGACAACCAAGGACCCAACTCTAGAGCTCCCACACCCCCCACCACGCCCTGTCAACCTCCGCCTAGCTCCATGCTACCCAGTTCGATCCTGGCAACACTCTGAAGCCTGACCCCCCGCCATTAAACCAAGAAAAGACGCTCCCCAAGTGGCCACAGCGCACCTCTACATGGGGGTCAGGCAGCACCCCCCCGACCCTGAGCGCCGACCGTGGGTAGGCGCATGGTTTGGGGTCGCTACCCTTTTTTCACCATTCTTCATGTTTTGTGCACGTGGAATTGCAATTACAGACTTTGTGACTTCTTAGGACGTACTTAGAGATGTAGCACGGGACAACAGGCGCTTGGCCGACACGGTCAGCGCCGAACAGCCTGATCAACCTCGCCCACTGACACTATCCTACAAACAACAGGGATCATTGACAGAAGACCTATAACTACAAAGTCCCTGGGCACACTCTTTCGAGTGTGAGGAGGAAACATTACACCGAGCTCTGGATCCGAAAACCCCCCCAACCCACAGCTGTACAGAGAGTGGTAAACCGCCATAAAGACAGCACCCCCCGCTAGTTCAGGGGGAACCCGAGTCTCGGGCGCTGTAAGCAGCACGCATCTACCGCCTCCTGCGCCACTCGGTGCTGCCAATTTTGTCTGCTATTCGCCGTTAAGCCACACTCTCAATCCTAACTCCCCTTCTACCATAAGCTTGTATTATCCACTATAACCTTTCACACGGCCACTCTTATCCATGTCTCTGGATACACCTCTAAGACCGAAACATCATCATTTCCCCCTCCCCCCTCCCATATCACGCACAACACTTACACAATCTCAAGAGACTCACATAACTTCCCACCACACTGGACAGAGTGAAGCCACAGCGGAGGAACGATACTATATTTCGCTCTGGGCTGCTTAAAAACAGCGTCCCCTCCTGACATTGACCTTCTCTACATTTCAACTAACCCCAGCGTCCCTCAACGAAGGTGTGGAGGCATCGACTGACTAGTGGCTCTTGTAAGGCAGAAATAGATAGATTCAAGATTAGTACGGGTGTCAGGGGTATCGGGGAGAAGGCAGGAGAAGGGGTTAGAGTGAGGAGCTAGATCAAGCCAATTCTTCCATATCAATTCTGAAAACAATTTATTGAAACAGCGGGTCAGCCGCAGCATTATCTCTGGAGGCACTAAGCCGCCATAAGACTGACCACTCTCCCGTGCACCTATTCTTTCTTTAGAGGTGCCTGACGCGACCACCGACCCGCCCCCCCGCCAGTTTCCACCCTCTTGGTGCACGATTTGCTTGAACCACCCCCGATTCGACCCATCGCAGTTCTTCTCACACATTAACCTACATACACCTGGACCGGGACGTTTTCCCCCTCTGTCGACCCTCCTCGCGTGCCTAGTTTCTTCCGGTTTCTGGATCGGTGGTGTGGGAAGCGATCTGCCCAATGAGACCTACGGGCACTTTCCACCCCCACCCACCTCGCAGCACCCCGGCTCAGTCAAACCGCGTAGGACCCTTGGCGCCGGTATCTGGATCGGCATGATTTAAGAGGAAGAGTCTGGTTGGACAAAGTGTGTGTCCTCTTGGTTAGCGCCATGGAGCAGAGTTGGGCTGAAGGGCTGTTTCTGCGAGCATATTCTACGCCATCACCTTATCGCACACTATGCAGCCTGGCGGGCGTGGCCGTGGATGGGCCTTCCCAAGGTGGGCACAGACGACAACAACGCGACCTAGAGGGCCCAGCCCGCCGAGTAATAAGCGCCGGCGCTCGCCTCGCCTGGCCCATCGCTTGTGGCGGCCTCTCTTGCCAGCGGGTGTGCCTCTGGGGAATTCCTTTGCCATGATGGCGGGGGAGGCCACGACAGTGCGCTAGATATTAAAGCCTCGGTTGAGAGTATTTCGCCCATTGGGGGGAGATCAAACGACTTGAGCCGGAGCCTCATCGGGGTTGAGGGAGAGCAAATAGCCATTAGCCAGCGATTGCTGGGCCGGGAGCGTCTGGACTAGTTCAGCTGAAAATATCCTCTCCCTGGCCACCCCCTCCATGACATGCCCCACGAGCTTACAGCAGCCAGAGACCGGTTCGATCCCCGGATAGGGGGCTGTTCGTCCGGAGATTTGTCATTCTCCCGTGCCCTGCGCCGGGGCCCTTTTCCTCCGCACTGCATTTCAAGTTTCCTCCCCATCCAAGACGTCCCGTGTAGAGGTTGAATCTAGAGCCGTCATTCGGTGTACGTGTAAGGGTCCCTAACCCAGCTGTGTAGGGATAGTTGGGAGGGTAGAGGCGGCTGCCGCCCATACAGTGGCGCCCCGCAGGGCCCTGTTGGACTCTCCGCCCACGCTGTACTACAAACAAGTCAAAACTAACCCATCGCTTAAAACGAGAACCCTGTCGTAAAGTTGGCAGATGTCGCATTATTTCCCCAGCATATTTAACATAAATGAATGAAAATGCCACGACTTCTGATCTACATCCGACAAAACCATCAAATAACGACCTCGGGCAATGATTACTTCATACAGACAGACATTGTAATTATTGATCCTTCGCGTACGGTTACCCGCTGACCATATTCAAGTAATTAATCATGTTAACCCAGACTCCGCCCGCCGCCTTCCTTTCATTGTTCACAATTTAAGTAAGGCCTCAAATACCTCATCACCGAAAGTTCGCCCTCCTTCGTTCTAATTTTACTCTTCCGAAGACTATTTGAACATATCTTTCACCGATCGTTTGCGGCGACGCATCTAGCGTCTAGTCCAGTCCCTAGCAGCGCACCTTAGCAAGCCTAGAGGCAACAAGCGGCCTTTGTCCAGCTATCCCGCTGCCTGTCTCAACCCGGTCTCTTAAAAGATCTATCAGCGTGATGGCTCACAGCCTCAACTACCTCCTCTGGTAGTTGTTTACACCACACCCCTGTGTGAAAAAGGCACCCGCGGATTCTTTAACACCTCTTTCCCCTTCACTTTGAACCTATGTCCTCTGGTCCTCAATCCAGATGACGCTGGGTAACAGACTCTGCTTGGCAGCGAGCCTTCTCCCCCTTTTCCCGACTCTATTCCCCTCAGCTTTGACGCACACTTTATATCGATCTCTTCTACACTTCGCGAATAGCCCAGACCCCCCTACTAACCTCTCACCTATCGCTCACACCTCTAGTCTGGAAATCCTCGTCCAATAGTTCCCACGCCCCCGCTTCGAGCTTGACCGTAATCTTTCCTTCATTCTGTGGTTGCACCCGCTAGAATCCGACCACCCTATTTTCTCCTGCCCCCCTCGGACCTTCACAACTGCACAACTGACTCCCCCCACCACACCACGTCTCTCTCCTACCAGCAAAAGGCCCGGATGCAGGACCACAACGTCCCTGGCCAAAGCAGCAGCATTTGTGCCCCCCCCTCGATCTACCTGGGACTGCCTTCAAGGACCCCATGCCCCGTACTCAGGGATTAGCTGACCTTGGCCGTTATTCCCCTCTGACCGGGTGCGTTATTGCGTCGTGTATTTGGTGTCGTGCGCACCTTCACAACATTTCGCACTCACGCTCCGTACCTTCGCGACAGCGGTACGTTTCACACACCGAAAGTGCTCTTTACGCTCGCGGCACATTAGCTCTCCACCCCATACCACGGAGATGGAGAAATTACTCAACCATCCCCCCGTCACCACGCCCATACGGCCATTCTTCATGCTACACTCTGTTAATGTTATGTTATCTTTTGATTGCACTTTGTAGTTCCGATTCTCACGTTGTCTAAATCCCTCGGCTGATCAGTGTCGCCGACCCTTGCGTGACGCTATCTCAGACACTACATCACACTAAAAATACAATCAAGCTAACTTACGGTACACCACTTATCTCCCATGTCGTTCAGAAGGGTTCTCGAACCACACAAAGTCACTACCCACAGGATGTTCTCCAAGCAGACCCCGTCTGCCTCCTGTCCGCTGCGTCCAGACCACCTTCAGAGGACGGGACTCAGGCTAAACAAATATGCACTTCCTCCCTTACACAATGTTAGTTATGGCAATCCCCCACCCTATCCCCCGTGTAGCGAGGACAAGTGAAGCTTTTTGTAGGACAAAATCCAAGTCGTTATGGGGACAACAGGAAGGAAGGCGACTACTAGCGTGAGTATGGCGTTCGAGTTGGAAGATAGATCAGCATGACGGAATGGCGTTTTTCATTTATTTTAAAGACTAAATGGCCACTGGCCTACTCGTCCTTATGACATATGGACAGAGGCACTGAAAAGCTTTTTTTTTGTTGCGTGCTATCAGTAGCAGAAAGACTATACGTGATTACAAGCGAAACAGTCGACAGTGTATCGGTAACAGGATAAAGGATCACGTTGTAGGAGCAAGGTTTAAGTCCGACATTACGATGGTCTGGGGTCTCCAATGAGGTAGATGGGACCCGGTCGATTGCTCTCGCTTGGCGCGCAGCCGCCACAGCCATATTCACTCTAGGCAACTGGGATACAGGGGCCAGGAGATAGTTCAGCATTGTAGAGCCCAGATTCCACGACAAAGTAATGCCGACATGGGTCCGCTAGCGAGGTGATTTCAACACCCAAACCACCTCCTACAGCAGCTCTTGCGGACCCGCAGAGCTATTCAGAAGCCCCACACACCTCCCTCCCACCCCTCCCCACCCCCCACCCCCCACGTCCCCCACCACCCCCCTCCCCCGCCCACCAACCCCACCCCCAAACTCCATTCACACGCCATCATCCAGTGAGTCTATTTTTTTTTTTTTCCTCACTGTGTGGAAGGCAATGTCTTGTCCTGTTCCATCCTCCCTCCCGACTGTTAAGCCCACACGCAGTCCCGTGGCATTAAAAAGCCGCGCGGGAGATTTGTCCAGGCCCGCTCCAGTCTCCCCACACACCCCACGGTGGGGGATGGCAAGGGACCGCTGGCCATTTAAAGCGGCCGGGCCCAGTCACACCCCCACCCATTACCCACACACCACCCTCACTCTCTCCCCATTTCCGCCCCCCTTCTCCCTCCCCCCCCCCCACTACCCCAGCCCCAGCCCCCCCCACACCCCCCCCCCCACCCCACCCCCTCCCCCTCCCCACCAACCAACCCCCCCCCCCACCCCCTACCTTCCCCCATCCCCCCCCCAACCCCCCCACCCATCCCCACCCGGCTCTTTTTTATTCAGTCCACACTGCGGTGCGGCCTGGCGGGGGGGTTGATTCTTTTTCCTCCCCGATTTCCACCCCACCGAGGGTCCGGACGCACGCTGTTCCTAAGTTGCAGCGCAGTTCCTCGCACTTCCCCCCTTCGCCACGGCCCCGCTTCGACCCACAGAAGAGGAGGGAGAATGAGAAAAGGTCAAAATATTAACAGGCGAAGAGGAGACGCCTCGTCACATGAAGGAATAACATGCGAATTGATAAAAAATAGCTACTAGATATGATAGTGTTAATTGAAAATTCCAGACACCTCTACCCCCCACTCCAAAGATAGCAATTGAACAAAAATTACGTAGACTAGAGTGAAGAAATATAGGAGAAAGACAACCCCAGATACTTTTATGTTGGTACTGCAATGAAGAAACATCCTCAAAAGAGACAGCTAAAAAATAGTGAAAGTTAACTGCAATACGAGCCTAGAAGGGATAAAATGATAAGAAACCATTCGTCCGAAGTCGGAAATCCTTGGGTCCATTAGTTTGCCTGTTAATCCGCCAGCGAGGGACCAAGGAGGGAGCCAAACACCCCCAAGAGGAAAGGGTCAAAAACAAAAAAAAGAAAGAGCAAGAAACAAGAAAAAAGCCCGTATAGGTGATATTGAAAGTCTCTTAGTGATGTGATGTGTAAACAACGCCCGAAACAAAAAAAACCATTCCTTCCCCCCATTCCACCGCCAATAAAAAAAGAATACCAATATAATTTTGTCCCTTCCCCCCGTAAAATGCATGTAGCTACCTTAATATAATTCGTTTCGCGCTCCCGATGGCCCCACCCTTACAAGGTGAGGAAGAAGACTCCAGCCAACGCCTGATTACGTCCCCCCCCCCCGCCCGCGCTCCCAAACTCTTCACTAATCTCCCGACCCTAAGGGCCTTTCTACCAAGTCCCCGCCGTACACCATTGATGGACTCCTTACGCAAACTACTGTACATCGCCCCCCAACAACCTACTATTCATCACACGGCCAAGACAACGTGCACGCGACACACCCGTAATTACTGTCATACAATCCACAAGCATAGCACCACGCCCGGAGTTTCTGCACTACATTCACCCTATCTGAACAAATTTACATCCTGCGCCCTGCGCCCGTACTACATATTCTACATTACCAGATCAATAATAATCTGCCCCTATTTTAATGTCTCGACCTTTTATACCTCGGACGCTGCCCAAAATCCGGCATTATGATGTACCCACCTGCAAAAACAACCAGTTCCAGCGGATCTGTGATTAGCACCCGACACCGTCATTTATCCGTCCCGCCATATCAATATTTAGAACCTATGTCACGTACAGGAAGTTTGACGAATAGCCCAAAAAGCCACCTCACTCTTCCTTTACTGCTCCCTCACCCTACTATCCTAACTCCACTCACACTCAATACAGAAAAAAACTCCATGACGTGCCCCACAATTATACCCATGCGGTCCTACACAAGACAGCTACTTCCCCTGTCACCACACGCCGAGGACATGCTACAGTCATAATATTAGTCTCCATCTCCCCAGTACCTACCCCCCACCTTCCCCCTTCCCTCGGCTCATTCCCTCTCACCTCCCCCTCGACGTATGCTAACATCCCCGATTCGTCCCTTTCCCTCTCCCTCTACTCCTCTCCCCATTTCCTCGTCCCCTCTCCTCTCTACCCTCCTCTCCTTCCCCTTCCCTCTTCCCTCTTCTATCCACTCCCCTCTCCTTCCCACCTTCCCCTCTCCCCCCTCCTTCTCCCTCCCACTCTCCCTCTCCCCCCTCTCCACTGTCTCCCCTCCCCTATTGCTTCCTCCGCTCGGCTCTCCTTCCCCCACTCCGCGCCGCGCCGCGGCGCGCGGCGCGCGTCGGCCGCGCGCCGCGCCGCGGCCTCGCCCTCGCCGCGCTCCGCCGCCGCCTCGCCCGGCGCGCGGCGCCGCAGCGGCGCGGCGCTCGCCGCGCGGCCGCGCGCGGCGCCGGTTCCGCGGCCGCCGCCGTCCGGCGCCCCGCGCCGGGGGCCCCGCTTCCGCGGCCGCGGCCTCCGCGAGCCTCGCCGCGCCCGCGCCGCGCCTCCTCCTCTCGCGCTCCGCGCCGGCGCCGCGCTCTCGCGCCGCGTCGCGCCCGGCTCCCGCGCGTCCGCGCTTCTCTCCCCGCCGCGTCGCGCCCCCCCGCGCTCCCGATCCGCGCGCCGCGGCGGCCCCCCCGCCGCGCCGCCGGCTCTCCTCGCGCGGGCCGCCGCCGCTGTCCGCCCCGCCGCGTCGTCGGCGCGGCTCTCTCCCTCCGCGCGCGCCTCCCCGCGCGGGGAGGCGCCCTCGCCGCGCCCCTCGCGCCCGCGCGCGAGCCCGCGCCGCGCGGCCCGCGGCGACCCCCCGCGCCGCGCCGCGGGCCGCGGCGCGGCCGCGCCGCCCGGCCCGCGCTCGCGCGGGCGCCCCGCCCGCGCGCGCGCCCGCGCGGCCGCGCGCGGCGCGCGGCCGCGCGCGCTCTTCGCCGCGCCCGCGCCGCGCCCGCGCCGTCGCGGGCGGCCGGCGCCGCCCGCGCCGTCGGCGGGCGCCGCGCGCGGCCCCCGCGCCCCCGCCCGCCGGCGCGGCGCCCCGGGCGTAGCGCGGGCGCCCGCCGCGCTGTCGGCTCCGCGCGGCGCCCGCGCGGCCCGCGCGCGCGGCCGCGCGCGCGCTCCGCCGCCGGCTCCGCCGCGCGGCGGTCCGCCCAGCGCAGCCGCCGTCCGCAGGCGCCGCCCTCGCCGCTGAGCGCGCGGCGCGCGCGCCCCGGCGGCGTCCGCGCCCCCCCGCTGTCGCGCCCGCCCCGCGCCCGGCCGCCGCGCGCGCTCGGCGCCCGCCCGCGCCCGCCGCGCGCGGGCGGCGCGCGCCGCGGGCCCCTCGCGGCGCCCCCGCGCGCGCCGCCGCGCTCCGCGCCGCGCGCGCCCGGCCCGCCGCCGCCGCGCGCCGCCGCCCCCCCGCCCGCGCCGCGGCCGCCCCGCCGCGCCGCGGCCCTCGGGCGCCGCGCCGCCCCGCGCCCCGCCCCGCGGCGCGCCCCCCGCCCGCGGCCCGCCCGCCCGCCGCGCTCCGCCCCCCCCCGCGCCACGGCGCGCCCGCGCCCCGCGGGCCCGCCCGCCCGCGCGCGCGCGCGCCCGCGCGCGCGCCGCGCGCCGCCCGCGCCGCGCGCCCGCCCCGCGCCCCGCCGCGCGCGCGTCGCCCGCCCCCCGCGCGCCGCCGCCGCGCGCCGCGCGCCCCCGCCGCGCCCGCCGCCGCCGCCGCCGCGCGCGCGCCCCGCGCGCCGCCGCGCGCGGCCGCGCCCGCACCGCCGCGCCGGCCCGCCGCGCCGCGCCGCGCCGGCCGCGCGCGCCGCCGCCCCGCGCGCGCCGCGCGCGCCGCGCCGCCAGCGCCGCGCGCGGCGCGCCCGCACCGCGCAGAGCAGACCCCCCGCCCCCAGCGCCCTGCGCGCCCAAAGGCGCCTCCCCCCCGCCCCGCGCGCCCCCCCCGCCCCTCGCTACCCCCCCGACCCGCTCACACCCCCCGCGGACGCGACCCATTGGTTGAATCGACCTCCCCCCCCGCGCTCCCCCGCGCGCCCCGCGCCCCTAGCCCCCTCTGCCGCGCCTGCTCCAGCCGCGCCGAGCGCCCGCTCTCCGCGCCAATTTCAGTCCGAGGCTTCCGCCCGTGCTCTCCTTGACAGACAACAGACGGAAAGACAGACGACACCGAAGACGCCCAGACAGACAGACAGACAGAACAACAGCTCCTGTCAAACTACCCTACCTCCAGTCCACATACCCTGCATGAACGCTTCTAAAACCGCCAGTAGTGTGTTTTTGTGTCATTGTGTGTGTGTGTGTTTGTATGGGGGTGTGTGTGGTGCGCCCCCGCTCCGATCCCTCCCGAATCGAATCCCCCCTCTCTCTCCCTCGCCCTCTCCTCAAATTCAACTTCATGTAGATAACTTTATTGGCATGATAAATACATGGCCAACCAGCATAATGATTGCCAATTCTAAAACTATCAGCCATGCACCTATGAAGGTGGGGCAGGCTCGAAGGGCCGAATTGCCTACTCATGCACCTATTTTCTATGTTTCTATGTCTATGTTTCTACATAACGGAGGCAAACGCCTCCGTTGCCATGCTGTGGGAACACCGAAGTCGACCCCCCAGAAGAAATTTCATTTTTCGCCTACACCAAGAGGCACATATAAACTGAACACTAGATATCTCTCCAGGAACAACTTTAACCTGAACCACTACTACTGTTGTGTTGTTTGGTGTCTTGTTTTAAATTTGCTGTTTTTTTTGTCTTTTTTCACACCCCCCCTCCCACAAATACTGCTCACCATATGTTGAATATGTATTCTGTTACCTTCTGTTTGTCTTTTTGCAACAAACGTCCCCGATCTACAAGCCGAGTCTATCCATTCCTTTCTCTTCATAAGACAGTCCTGACATCCCAGGTTCATCTGGTGAAGAAAACATGAGAGGGAATTTTATTGAAACATATAAGATTATTACGGGATTGGACACGCTAGAGGTAGGAAACATGTTCCCGATGTTGGGGGAGTCCAGAATTTAGAAAGAAGATGAGGAAAACATTTTTACCCTGAGAGTTGAGAGTCTGTGGAATTCTCTGCCTCAGATGGTGGTGGAGGCCAGTTCTCTGGATCCTTTAAGAGAGAGCTAGATAGGGCTCTTAAAGATAGTGGAGTCAGGGGATATGGGGAGAAGGCAGGAACGGGGTACTGATTGGGGATGATCAGCCATGATCACATTGAATGATGGTGCTGGCTCGAAGGGCCGAATGGCCTACTCCTGCACCTATTGTCTATTGTCTATAGCTGCCACCGTATCGTACCAATAAGTGAAGGGAAACATAGGAAGGAACTGCAGATGCTGGTTTATATCATAGATGTACGCAAAGTGCTGGAGTAACTCTGCAGGTCAGGCAGCTTCTCTAGAGAAAAGTGATGGGTGTCGTTTTGGGTGGGGACCCTTCATCAGATTGAAAGTAGTGGGGGGGAGGGAACTGGAGGTAGGAAGAGGCCAGAACAAGTCGGGGCCGGCAACAGATGACCTCAGGAAGGGTGGAGCCATGATGGCCCATTGTTTAGAGTCGAGCGTTTGGAGCTACAGCGCTACAAACCTGCACATCTTTGGCGTGTGGGAGTGAACCGAAGATCTCGGAGAAAACCCACGCAGGTCACGGGGAGAACGTATAAACTCCGTACAGACAGTGCCCGTAGTCAGGATCGAACCTGGGTCTCTCTGGCGCTGGAAGCTCCGTAAGGCAGCAACTCTACCGCTGCGCCACCGTGCCATCCCATTGTTGGGGTGGGGAAGAGGTGTTAACGGAGGGATACGGGAATGCGATTAGTGGAAACTCCGTCTGAAGACGAGTCCCGTCTCAACCCAAAACATCACCTCAAGAGATATATTCTCCAGAGATTTATTTTTTTAAGTTATAGAGATACAGTGCAGAAACAGGCCCTTCGGCCCACCGAGTCCGTGCCGACCGGCCATCCCTGCACACCTACACTATCCTACACACTTTTAAATTGACATCGGACCAATTAACCTGCAAACCTGTACGTCTTTGGAGTGTTGGGGGGAAACCGGAGCACCCGGAGAAAACCCACGCGGGTCGCAGGGAGAACGTACAAACTCCGTACCCGGAGCGGGGATCAAACCCGGGACTATGGCGCCGGAAGGCAGCAGCTACACCACTGTGTCACTGTGTTTGACCTACTGAGTTACTTCAGCATTTTGTGTCTGTCGAAGGGAAACTATCACGTGTGCTCTTCCTGTGAGGTCATGGAGAGGATGCATCCTTTCAACGCATCTCTTAATCTCAGGACCGCGTAACAACTTGAATCATTCTGAAAAAGCTTCGCTGCAAATGTTTCCAAGTGAACTGAAAGTATTTGACGGAGATGGCGAGGAGTGGAAGCTGTAGTTGATACTCATAATCATACTTTATTGGATAAGTATGTTTTGCAACACACGAGGAATTTGATTTGCCACACAGACATGCTTATAATACACAACAGGACACACAAAATACATTTTAACATGAACATCCACCACAGCGAATCCTCCACATTCCCCACTGTGATGGAAGATGAAAGAATGTTCAATAGACAATAGACAATAGGTACAGGAGTAGGCCATTCGGCCCTTCCAGCCAGCACCGCCATTCAATGTGATCATGGCTGATCATCCCAAATCAGTATCTCGTTCCTGCCTTCTCCCCATATCCCCTGACTCCGCTATCTTTAAGAACCCTATCTAGCTCTCTCTTGAAAGTATCCAGAGAACCGGCCTCCACTGCCCTTTGAGGCAGAGAATTCCACAGACTCACAACTCTCTGTGAGAAAAAGTGTTTCCTCATCTCCTTACCCCTTATTCTTAAACTGTGCGGCCCCTGGTTCTGGACTCCCCCAACATCAGGAACATGTTTCTTGCCTCTAGCGTGTCCAAATTGTATTGTATTCAAATTTATTGTCATTGTCTCAACAAAATGAATTTTCCTTACAGGCAGTATCATAAAAATAAATAAATAATAAATAATAAAACATATTAAAAATAAAATTGAATTGAATTAAAAAAAGAAAAGCACAAACACAGAAAGTCCACGACACAACACAACACAGTGGCACCAAGGTGAGGAAAGCACCATAGTCCAGCCAGCCTCCCCTCCGATCTTCCCAGATGTTCATCCGTGGTCTGGGCCTTCCGAGCACCCGCAGTCGCCGCCCCGGGCGGCCCGATGTTCAGGCCCTCACGCCGGGCTGGTGGAACGCCGACGCCGATCCCCGACGGTGAGCATCCTCCTCCTCAGCGGCCCGGACCTCCTGACCAGCCGCCTCCCGCTGCCGGAGTCCGCAGCTCCCGAGTCTGCAGCTCCCCAGTCCGCTGCTCCTGAGTCCGCAGGCCGAGCCGGGCAGAGTCTCAGGACCCCACGTTGTTGATCAGCGCCGCCCGCGTTGGGAGCTCCGCAAACCGCAGCTCCATGATGTTGGTGCAGCAGGTCCAGCACTCCGGGCTCCAGACGGCGACCCCCGGTAAGGCATCGCCAGCCCCGCGATGTTTCAGCGCTGTCCCGCCGCTGCTGGAGCTCCGGTCGATCCCGGCAGGAAAGGCCGCACCAATCCAGGTAGGTAGGCCGCTGTGGGGGGGGGGGGGGGGGTGAGGACGGGACTCGAATAATAGTCGCGTCCTCTCCAGGTAGCGACCGAACGACAGTATCCCCCGCACCGTGCCCTCTTCCCCCACATAAAGAAATTAATAATCATGTTTCATTAAGATATCCTCTCATCCTTTTAAACTCCAGAGTGTACAAGCCCAGCCGCTCCATTCTCTCAGCCATATGACAGTCACGCCATCCCGGGAATTAACCTGGTGAACCTACACTGCGCTCCCTCAAGGGCCTGTTTCCATGCTGCATCCATGATTTTGTGACTTAATCCTAGTGCCAGTTTCCCATAGAGCAGTAAGTACTGGGTGGCAGGGTGGCACAGCGGGTAGAGTCGCTGCCTCACAGCGCCAGAGACCCGGGTTCGATCCTGACTACGGGTGCTGTCTGTACGGAGTCTGTACGTTCTCCCCATGACCTGCGTGGGATTTCCACAGGTGCTCCAGTTTCCTCCCAAATTCCAAAGACGTACAGGTTTGTAGGTTAATGAGCTTGGTATAAGTACGTGTAGGATAGGCTCGTGTGCGGGGATCACTGGTCAACGCGGTCTTGGTGGGCTGAAGGGCCTGTTTCCGCGCTGTATCTCTAAACTAAACTAAACGGATATAATGTTGGGGCTTTATAAGGCGCTGGTCAGGCCGCATTTGGAATATTGTGAGCAATTTTGGGCACCATATCTGAGGAAGGATGTACTGGCTCTGGAGAGGGTCCAGAGGAGGTTTACAAAGATGATCCCAGGAATTACTAGGCTAACCTATGCTGAGCGTTTGTCGGCACTGGGTCTGTACTTACTGGAGTTTAGAAGAATGGGGGACCTCATTGAAACATACTGAATGGCTTGGCTAGATTGGATGTGGAGAGGATGTTTCCACTAGTGGGAGAGTCTAGGACCAGGGGTCATAGCCTTGGAATTAAAGGATGTTCTTTTAGGAAGGAGATGAGGAGGAATTTCTTTAGTCAGAGGGTGGTTAATCTATGAAATTCTTTGCCATAGTAGACTCTGGAAGCAAAGTCAGTGGATATTTTTAAGGCAGAGATGAATAGGATTCTTGATTAGTAGGTGTAAGGGTTATGGGGAGAAGGCAGGAGAATGGGGTTAGGAGGGAGAGATAGATCACCCATGATTGAATGGTGGAGTAGACTTGATGGGCCGAATGGCCTCAATCTGCTCCTATCACTTCTGATCCTATGATCTAAACAGTAACTTCAGTTGGAGGTTCTGACAGTGTTTGCTGCTCTGTGGGGCATTCTTTGTCTGAAGTGACGGTTGTTAAAATGTACCCACGACATTTTCCGTCACTGATTCAGGAGCAGATAATGTTTTGGGCCATGTGGGTGTCACCACATGACTCAATGTCTGGGGTGAAGGAAAGAGCGTTCACGTCGCGACCCTGTTTCCACCGATCTTCCCACCACCACCACACACAAGATGCCCAAGAAGCGACAAGGCAGACACCATTGTGTACAGATGCCGAGATGTGTGTTCAACTCTGGCTGAACAACTAATCTTGTGTGGACTCGATAAAAAGTAGAAGAATCAATGGGTAACTTCTTTGAAGCAGAGAAGCTGGGCAGCTGCTTCCCAATGTGCCACTGAAGGACATACTGCTGCCGAAATGTCCCGGAAATATCACAGGCTCCATTTTGATAAATGTCCCAAGGAGATTCCTCCCCTTCCATCCAAGTTTAGTTTAGTTTAGTTCAGATTCAGATTCAGATTCAGATTCAGATTCAGATTCAGATTCAATTTTAATTGTCATTGTCAGTGTACAGTACAGAGACAACGAAATGCATTTAGCATCTCCCTTGAAGAGCGACATAGCAAACGATTTGAATAAAAAAAAATAATAATAAGTGTCCGGGGGGGGGGGGGGGGGGGGGTTGGGGGGGTGGGGTGGGTGGGGGTGGGGGGGGGGGGGGGGGGGGGGGGGGGGGGGTGATTGGCAGTCACCGAGGTACGTTGTTTAGTAGAGTGACAGCGGCCGGAAAGAAGCTGTTCCTCGACCTGCTGGTTCGGCAACGGAGAGACCTGTAGCGCCTCCCGGATGGTAGGAGGGTAAACAGTCCATGGTTGGGGTGAGAGCAGTCCTTGGCGATGCTGAGCGCCCTCCGCAGACAGCGCTTGCTTTGGACAGACTCAATGGAGGGGAGCGTGGAACCGGTGATGCGTTGGGCAATTTTCACCACCCTCTGCAATGCCTTCCGGTCGGAGACAGAGCAGTTGCCATACCATACTGTGATGCAGTTGGTAAGGATGCTCTCGATGGTGCAGCGGTAGAAGTTCACCAGGATCTGAGGAGACAGATGGACCTTCTTCAGTCTCCTCAGGAAGAAGAGACGCTGATGAGCCTTCTTGATCAGAGTAGAGGTATTGTGGGTCCAAGAGAGGTCATCGGAGATGTTGACTCCCAGGAACCTGAAGCTAGAAACACGTTCCACCTCCGTCCCGTTAATGTGGATGGGGATGTGCGTGCCGCCTCTGGACTTCCTGAAGTCTACAATGAGCTCCTTGGTCTTCTTGGAGTTAAGGGCCAGGTTGTTGTCAGCGCACCATGCTGCTAAGTGCTGGACCTCCTCCCTGTAGGCCAGCTCATCGTTGTTGCTGATGAGGCCAATCACCGTTGTATCATCTGCATACTTGATGATGGTGTTAGTACCATGTACAGGTGTGCAGTCATAGGTGAAGAGGGGAGTAGAGGAGGGGGCTCAGCACACAGCCCTGTGGAACGCCGGTGTTCAGGGTGAGGGTTGAAGAGGTGTGCTTGTCTAACCTCACAGACTGGGGTCTGTTGGTTAGAAAGTCCAGTATCCAGTTGCAGAGGGAGGGTCGATGCCCAGGTTACCGAGTTTGGTGATCAGTTTTGATGGAATAATGGTGTTGAATGCTGAGCTGTAATCGATGAACAGCATTCTTACATAAGTGTCTCTGTTGTCAAGGTGGGAGAGGGCGGAGTGAAGTGCCGTTGAGATGGCATCCTCCGTACTCCTGTTCTTGCGGTAGGCAAACTGATAGGGATCCAGTGTGGGGGGTAGGCCACCACAGCAACACCATTGTCAAATTTGCGGATGACACTACAGTGGTGGGACTCATCTCCGCGGGGGACGAGTACGCCTACCGGGATGAGGTGGAGCAGCTGACAGTGTGGTGCGAAGAAAATAACCTGCTCCTCAACACCTCAAAGACGAAGGAGGTAATAATAGACTTCAGGAAAAACAAAACGGACATGGTACCACTGACCATCAGAGGGGACTGTGTAGAGAGGGTGGCGGATTTCCGCTTCCTGGGAATCCATATTGAGGAGGACCTGACGTGGAGCGTGAACACCACTGCGCTGCTGAAAAAGGTCCAGCAGAGACTGCACTTCCTGCGGGTGCTCTGGAAGAACAACATCACTCAGAGGCTGCTGCTGTCCTTTTATCGGTGCTCCATTGAGAGCATACTAACATACTGTGTATGCGTGTGGTACACCAGCTGCACAGTGGCTCAGAGGAAAGCGCTCCAGAGGGCCATTGACAACGCCCAGAGGATTGTCGGCTGCCCTCTCCTTACCTTGGAGGACCTACACAGTTCCCGCTGCACCAAAAAAACCCAGAATATAATAAAGGACATCTCCCACCCTGGACACTCCCTGTTTGAACTGTTGCCGTCAGGCAGACGGTACAGATCCACAAGGACAAGGACAAATAGACTACAAAACAGTTTTTTTACCCCACTGCTATAAAAACACTAAATGTGGCCGCCAAGGAACGCAGGGGCGATACAGACTAAGGGACTGTGGTAACGGTGAAATCGACAGAAGGATGGAGGGTTGGGTGTGTATGCGTGCTTTGTCTGTGTTTTTTATTTATTTGCTTATCTTTATTATTTTACCGTGGATGTTTCGTTAGCTTTAGAAATGTTTGAATGCTGCACTGACTGGCTGACATTTTAAATTCGTTGTACATGGCCCATGTTACAATGACAATAAAGAAACTATTCTATTCTATTCTATTCTATTCTATTCTAGGCAGCTTTTGAGGTGTGCCAGGACCAGCCTCTCGAAGCACTTGGTGATGATGGGGGCAAGTGCAACTGGGCGGAAGTCGTTGAGGCTTGCCGCAGTGGAGTGTTTTGGCACTGGCACGATGGAGGTGGCTTTAAGGCAAGTGGGGACAACTGCTTGGGCAAGTGACAGGTTGAAGATGTCAGTCCAGACGTCTGTCAGCTGCGCAGCACAGGCCCTGAGCACGCGCCCGGGGATGCCGTCAGGGCCAGCAGCCTTACGTACATTAGTCCTACTCAGTGCCACGTACACGTCGTAGGGGGTGAGTGTGAGGGGTTGGTGATCGGCAGGTAGCACAGCCTTGATGGCTGTCTCTAGATTGTCCCTGTCGAAGCGGCCATAGAAGTGATTCAGCTCCTCAAGGAAGGAGGCGTCGCTGGATGTGGGGGTGATGTTGGAGGGTCTGTAGTCCGTGATGGCCTGGATGCCTTGCCACATGCGTCGGGGGTCGGAGTTGTTGTTGAAGTGCTCCTCAATCCTGAGCTTATGGCAGTGCTTGGCCTTCCTGATGCCCCTCTTCAGGTTAGCCCTGGATGAACTGTAGGCTCGAGCATCGCCTGACCTGAAAGCGGTGTCCCGTGCTTTCAGCAGTAGCCTGACCTCGCTGTTCATCCATGGCTTCTGATTCGGGTATATGGTCACCTGTTTGAGGGAGGGTGACACTATTGATGGTGGAGTTTATAAAGTCCAGAACAGAGGATGTGTAGGAATCAATGTCCGTGTGAGAGTCAAGGGTGGCCTGGGCTGCAAACGCCTTCCAGTCAGTGTTTCCAAAACACTGCTGAAGTGTGAAGTCCGCTTCCTCTGACCAGACTTTAACTGTCCTTACAGTTGGTTTAACCCGTCTGATGAGTGGGGAGTACTTAGGGAGCAGGAACAATGAGACGTGACGTTGAGAGATACAGCACGGAGAGAGGCCCTTTGGCACACTGAGTCCGTGCCGACCAGCGATCACCCCATACACAAGCACTATCCCACACACACTAGGGACAATTTACAATTTTACCCAAGTCAATTTAACCTACAAACCTGTGCATCTTTGGAGTGTTGGAGGAAAGCAGAGGACCCTGGGAAAACCCATGAGGTCACGGAGAGAACGTACAAACTCCGTACAGACAGCACATGCGGCCATGATTGGACCCGGGACTCTACCGCTGCGCCACCGTGACACACATCATGCCGTTGGCTTCAATCCCAGCCAATAATTGTCCAAAAAATAAAGATCTTCCAATTGTGGGAGGTCCTGAAGGGCAATGTTAGAGCGGCTCAGTGGTGCAGTGGGTAGAGCTGCTGCCTCACAGCGGCAGAGGCCCGTGTTCGATCCTGAAACTCGCGTGCTGTCAGTGTGGAGTTTGCACGTTCGCCCTGTGACCGCGTGGGTTTCCTCCTACTTCCCAAAGACGTGCGGGTTTGTAGGTTAATTCTACTAATGATCGATGGTCAGCGCGGACCCGGGTTCGATCCCGACTACGGGTGCTGTCTGTACGGAGTTTGTACCTTCTCCCCGTGACGTGCGTGGGTTCTCTCCGGGTGCTCCGGTTTCCTCCCACACTCCAAAGACGTGCCGGCTAATTGGAGGTTAATTGGCTTTTGTAAAATTTGTAACTTGTCCCTTGAGTGTGTAGGATAGTGATAGTGTACAGAGATCGCTGATTGGTGCGGACTCGGTGGGCCAAGGGGCCTGTTCCCATGCTGTATCTCAAAAATAAACCAGGCCAAACTAAACTAAACTAAACTGGGATAGACACAAAGTGCTGGAGTAACTCAGTGAGTCAGGCACCATCTCTGTGTAGATACAAAATGCTGGAGTAACTCAGCGGGTGGGACGGTGGGTCGAAGGGCCTGTTTCCGCGCTGTATCTCTAAACTAAACTAAATCTAAAGTGAGAACCATTATTAATTTAGTTTAGTTTACTTGTAAAACTTGTAGCAAGGTACAGTGAAAAGCTTTTGTTGCTATCCTGTCAGCAGAAAGATTACAATCGAGCCGTCCACAGTGTGCAGATACAGGATTAAGGGAATAATGTTTAGTGCAAGGTAAAGTGTCGGTGGATTGTGGAGAATTAGAGGGGAGTTGATGAGTATGTGAGTTAAGCTTAGTTTATTATTGTCATGTGTACCGAGGTACAGCTTCAAACTTGTGGCAGCGAAAAGACTAGGAAACAAAAAATGCTGGAGAATGCATAGGCAACATCGACGGAGAGAAGGAATAGGTGACGTTTCGGGTCGAGACCCTTCTTCAGACAAAAGACAATGCATGATTACAGTCGAGCCGTCCACATTGTACAGATACAGCCTTCAGTTTAGCACAGTGTACTATGCTTACATATTCTGTTATTCACTTGTGCTGCTACAAGTAAGAATGTCATTGTTCTATCTGGGACATATGGCAATAAAACACTCTTAAATTCAGATTTAGTGACAAGTGTGAAAACGCACACCTCCAGATTCAGGGACAGTTTCTTCCCAGCTGTTATCAGGCAACTGAACCATCCTACCACAACCAGAGAGCAGTCCTGAACTACTATCTACCTCTTTGGTGACCCTCGGACTATCTTTGACCGGACCTAGCTGGCGTTTAACTTGCACTAAATGTCATCATGTATCTGTCCACTGTGGACGGCACGATTGTAATCATGTATTGTCTTTCCGCTGACTGGTTAGCACGCAGCAAAAGCTTTTCACTGTACCTCAGTACACGTGACAGTAAGGGGATCAGGGGGTATGGAGAGAAGGCAGGTACGGGATACTGAGTTGGATGATCAGCCATGATCATATTGAATGGCGGTGCAGGCTTGAAGGGCCGAATGGCCTACTCCTGCACCTATTTTCTATGTTTCTATATTTCTAATGTCTGCACATTATTCAGATCCTTCCATTCTTACATGTCCATGGACCTTTCCTAAAGCTTCTTAAATGGCACTATTGTATCTGCTTCCACCACAACCTGCTTTCAAGAGAGAGTTAGATAGGGCTCTTAAAAATTACGGAGTCAGGGGATATGGGGAGAAGGCAGGAACGGGGTACTGATTGGTGATGATCAGCCATGATCACATTGAATGGCGGTGCTGGCACAGAGGGCCGAATGGGCGAATGGCCTCTACTCCTGCACCTAATTTCTATGTTTCTATGTTTCTAAACTAACTGAACTGAATTGAGGAAATATTATGTGTAAATTCTGAGCCGTGTTTGAGTATTTGAGGAGCTTGAAAGCAGCGTAAAAGTTGCAGGGAGATATAATAATCAGAAGCACATTCTTAGCTAGGCAGGGGATATATTAACGGTCAGGGCATTTGCTAATTATATCAAAAGAAGTGGTGGCGGTGTTTGCTTAGGCAGTGTGGAGACTGCCAGCCACACGCACACATCAATCATTCATGTTCAACCAGCCTGTAAATCAAATACTTCAGGAGAAATATCTTTGTTCTTTGAAGAAGCGATTTTGCAAATGAAATGTATTCAGCTCCGGCGCAGGTGGTGATTTATCTCGTTCCCAGGTGGTTTCTGGAATGTGTGGGTAGACCAGGAGCTGAGCTCCAGCCGAGGTCTGCAGGGGATGTAAAAATGAATTATCCCTGTCATAGCTTGTCCCATCTTTCATCTGCAATTTACGTCAGGGACCAGGGGAAGATCGCAGAGTCCTGCCTGCCTGCCTGCCTGCCTGCCTGCCTGCCTGCCTGCCTGCCTGCCTGCCTGCCTGCCTGCCTGCCTATTAACACCTTCAGTCGGCAAGCGCCCTCTCAACCTGTACAGCAGGGAGTTAGATAGTGTTTTAACAATGCTGTATGGACCTTTGCAGTCAATGAAGGTATGCTGCGGCTACTGGAATTCAGTTCATTTTCGCTTCAGTTTAGTTTATTGTCACATACACTGAGGCGCAGTGACAAGCTTTTTGTTGCGCGCTATCCAGGCAGCGGAAAGACGGTACGCGTTTTCAATCGAGCCATTCACAGTGTACAGATACATGATGAGGGAATAACGTTTCGTGCAAGGTAAAGCCAATACAGTCCGATCAAGGGTGGTCCGAGGGTCACTGATGAGGTAGATAGTAGGTACAGGAGCCTGAAATCTGCAACAATCAGGTTCAGGAATAGCTGCTTCCCCACTGCCGTCAGACTGTTAAACTCAACTCAAAGAAAATCTGAACTTTAATTAGCCTACTGCACTTTATATGCTTATTTATGTGTGTGTGTGTGTATATATATTCAATAGTATACGGACACACTGATCTGTTCTGTATTCATGCCTGCAATATTCTGTTGTGCTGAAGCAAAGCAAGAATTTCATTGTCCTAACTGGGACACATGACAATAAACTCTCTTGAATCTTGAGGACTGCTCTCTGGTTGTGGCAGGATGATTCAGTTGCCTGATAACAGCCGGGAAGAAACTGTCCCTGAATCTGGAGGTGTGCAACTGGGAATCCCGGAAATTGCTGGCAGTCCGGAAATGTGGCCGGCTCTTTTTCTGCTATCTTTGCCGCTCGAGAGATGTGGGTATGTCCAACTGCTATAGTCCACCCCTAATTAGCCCCTGAGAGGGCAATTAATAGTCATCCATAAATCAAAGGAGCAGAGGGTCCATTCGGCCCATTGAGTCTAAAGAGTCTAGAGTGTTTCATTGTCATGTGTCCCAGATAGAACAATGACATTCTTACTTGTAGCAGCACAACAGAATATGTAAACATAGTACACTGTAAACAGTATAATAAATGAGAAAAACAATTCAGTGTGAGCATAGTCAAGTCAAGTCAAGTCAAGTCAAGTCAAGTCAAGTCAAGTTTATTTGCCACATATACATACGAGATGTGCAGTGAAATGAAAGTGGCAATGCTCGCGGACTTTTGTGCAAAAGACAAACAACAAATCAACCAAACAAATTATAAACACAATCATAACACACATATTCTTTTACATAATAAATAATAGAAGGAAAAACGTTCAGTAGAGTTAGTCCCTGGTGAGATAGGAGTTTACAGTCCGAATTGCCTCTGGGAAGAAACTCCTTCTCAACCTCTCCGTTCTCACCGCATGGCAACGGAGGCGTTTGCCTGACCGTAGCGGCTGGAACAGTCCGTTGCAGGGGTGGAAGAGGTCTCTCATGATATTGTTGGCTCTGGAGTTGCACCTCCTGTTGTATAGTTCCTGCAGGGGGGTGAGTGAAGTTCCCATAGTGCGTTCGGCCGAACGCACTACTCTCTGCACAGCCTTCTTGTCCTTGGCAGAGCAATTCCCGAACCAGATGGTAATGTTCCCGGACAAGATGCTTTCCACCGCCGCTGCGTAGAAGCACTGGAGGATCCTCGGAGACACTCTGAATTTCCTCAATTGCCTGAGGTGGTAAAGGCGCTGCCTTGCCTTACTCACGAGTGCTGAGGCGTGTGATGCCCATGTCATATCCTCAGAGATGTGGACTCCCAGATATTTAAAACAGTTCACCCTATCCACAGGATCCCCATTTATACTCAATGGAGTGTACGTCCTCGGATGATGTGCCCTCCTAAAGTCCATGATCAGCTCCTTTGTTTTTTTGATGTTCAAGAGGAGGCTGTTATCCTGGCACCAGAGTGCTAGACCAGCCACCTCCTCCCGGTAGGCCTTCTCATCATTGTCTGAGATCAGGCCCACCACCACAGTGTCATCAGCAAACTTAATTATTGAATTGGAGCTGAACCTAGCCACACAGTCATGTGTGTACAGGGAGTACAATAGGGGGCTGAGGACACAACCCTGGGGCGATCCTGTGCTCAGGGTGAGGGACTTCGATGTATTCCCTCCCATCTTGACTACCTGGGGCCTGGCGGTGAGAAAGTCCAGGACCCAGGCACACAGGGAGGTGTTGAGCCCCAATTCCAGTAGCTTCCCGGTCAGTCTGGTGGGGACTATCGTGTTGAAGGCTGAACTGTAGTCTATGAACAGCATCCTCACGTAGCCCCCCTTCTGGCTGTCCAGATGGGAGAGAGCGGTGTGCAAGACCTGGGAGACCGCATCGTCCGTGGACCTGTTCGGACGGTATGCGAACTGCAACGGGTCCATGTTCCGAGGGAGGAAGGCGCAGATGTGATTCTTCACCAGCCTCTCAAAGCATTTCATGACTACCGAGGTAAGGGCCACCGGACGGTAGTCATTCAGACAGGCTGGGGAGGCATTTTTTGGTACCGGTACAATGATGGATTTTTTGAAGCAGGCAGGGACCACGGACTTGTCCAGGGAGAGGTTGAATAATGTAGTGAGCACCGGAGCTAGCTGCGTAGCACAGGACTTGAGTACACGCCCCGAGGTGCCATCGGGGTCTGCAGCTTTTCTCGTATATATATACACTTATCCACACAGATATATATATCCAGGTTGCAGGAAGATTGTTCCCAATGTTGGGGAAGCCCAGAACAAGGGGTCACAGTTTAAGGATAAGGGGGGAAATCTTTTAGGACCGAGATGAAAAAAACATTTTTCACACAGAGAGTGGTGCATCTCTGGAATTCTCTGCCACAGAAGGTAGTTGAGGCTAGTTCATTGTCTATAGTTAAGAGGGAATTAGATGTGGCCCTTGTGGCTAAAGGGATCAGGGGGTGCGTGTGTGCGTGCGTGCATGTGTGTGTGTGTGTGAGCGTGTGTGCGTGCGTGCGTGTGTGCGTGCGTGTGTGCGTGCGTGTGTGTGTGCATGTGTGTGCGTGCGTGCGTGTGTGTGCGTGCGCGCTTGTGTGTGCGTGCGTGCGTGCGTGTGTGTGTGTGTGTGTGTGTGTGTGTGTGTGTGTGTGTGTGTGTGTGTGTGTGTGTGCGTGTGTGTGTGTGTGTGTGTGTGTGTGTGTGTGTGTGGTGTGTGTGTGTGTGTGTGTGTGTGTGTGTGCGTGCGTGTGTGTGTGTGTGTGCGTGTGTGTGTGTGTGTCCATGGTGGGGGTGGTGCATGGCGATATGACAGGTTAACAAAGTCCTTATCAAAAGTAAGTATTTTTAAGGAGCGGGAATGCAGGGAATAAATCCTCACGTGGCGTTCTGTGCTGCACCTATTTTCTATGTTTCTATGTTTCTAAGACCTCCAAAACAAACACACTAACACACTAAATTTTTTTTTAAAGATTGAAAGGACACACAGCTGCAGGCAGGGCAGCATGCAAGGTTGTAGTAAAAATCCATGGTTCACTATTTGGCTCACAGAACATTAGTTCTATCAGTAAATTGGAACATTTAACGACTTCTATACTCAATGCACTGCCTGGCACATTGGCCGTCATCAGTCATGGTATTGAGCATAGACGTTGAGATGTTGTGTTATGGGCCTGTCCCACTTAGGTGATTTTTTTGGTGACTGCCGGCGACTGTCATAATCATAGCAGGTGGCCAAAAAACTGCGACTGGACCCCCCCTACGACAATGTCTACAACAACCTATCACCTAGTCCACGTCAAGCTACCGACAACCGCCGACCCGTTTGGACGTCCACCAGCGACAACCTGCGCCCGCCCGCGACAAGCTACAAGGTACGAACGACCCTGTCAGCGACAACTGAAGACAATTCACTCACCGGTTGGTGTAGGTAGTCGCCGATGGAATTCACCGAAGCCGGCACCGGCGACAACCTACATCATCCTGGCGACAACCTACAACAAGCCAACTGTCGCCGAAAAGTTTTCAACATTTCAAACTCCAGCAGCGACCAGAAAAACGCTACGATTCTTTGGGCGACTGAGGAGACGACTCACGGCCATCCAGGCGACACCCCGGAGACCTGTAGTCGACTAAAATATCGCCTAAGTGGGACGGGGCATTAGGAATTGTACAAGACGTTGGCGAGGCCACGCGTGGAACACTGTGTTCAGTTTCGAGCCGAAACGTCACCTGTCTAACCCGCTGAGTTACTCCGGTTTTTTTGTGCCTTAGCTTCAGTATTGGTCACCCTGCTATCGGAAGGATGTCATTAAGCTGGAACGATCGGTGTGAAGATTTATGAGGACGTTGCCAGGACTCGAGGGCCCGAGATACAGGGGGAGTTTGGCCACACTGGCACTTTATTCCTTGGAGCGCAGGAGGCTGAGGGCTGATCTAAAAGAGGTGTATAAAATCACCAGGGGTATTTTTCAAAGTGGACATTTGCCGGGTTCTTAAGGCGGCAAAGGTTGCTGGGAGAAGACAGGAGAATGGGATTGAGAGGGAAAGATAGATCAGCCTTGATTGAATAGCGGAGTTTTTATTGATTGTGTTTTTCAGTGTATATGTATATATATATATATATATATATATATATATATATAGAAACATAGCACCCGGAGAAAACCCACGCGGATCATAGACATAGACATAGACAATAGGTGCAGGAGTAGGCCATTCGGCCCTTCGAGCCTGCACTGCCATTCAATATGATCATGGCTGATCATCCAACTCAGTATCCCGTACCTGCCTTCTCTCCATACCCCCTGATCCCCTTAGCCACAAGGGCCACATCTAATTCCCTCTTAAATATAGACAATGAACTAGCCTCAACTACCTTCTGAGTGCTGAGACCGCCAACTCCAACATCGCGGAGCTGTGGCTGCGGGCGTCCAGCTGACTTTAAACACCGCGGTTCCTAGGATCTCTCGCCGAGATCGCTAATGTTGGAACTCCGACCAGCGCGGCCTGTGGATTTTGGGAGCCGCGGTCTCCGGGGAGGAAGTGGCCGTTCCAGACACTCCAAGCTGCTGAGAGTGTTCGTCCAACGCCGGAGTTCCATCATCCGGCGAGAGGGCCTGAAACATCTGGCTGCCATTGCGGCTACTGCGGAGGCCTCAATAGGCCCGACCATGGATGAACAAGAGGAAGAGGATTGGATTTTGTTGCCTTCCCTCACAGTGGGAACCATTGTAGGCAAATGTTGTTATGTTTTATGTTCAATTTTACTTCGGAGTCACGTGAGTGATTCCGTGAAGACCCCAGCTCCAGTGCGCATGCGCCATTATCGCACAGCGTGCAGAACGCGGCAGCCAGCGGGAGTCGGGCGCTCCCGCATCCAAGGACGAGAGGTAAGTACTTACCTTAATCGGGCCTTGTGGTTTTTGCTCCAGGGGGAGCAAAGTGAGGCATGGTGAGCGGGCCCCGTTTCGACTCCAGCGTGGGGCCGACAGTGACGGGGACAAGGTGCCACCCGGACCGCTAACGCTGCGGACCGCTGCAAGGAGCTGCGCTAATGCCGGTCCGCTGAACAGCTGTTCCGTACAGCCGCGGACCGGCGGGAAAATTTAAAAAACCCGACCGGCAGCCCTGCAGACTCCTGACCAGGAGAATCACCGCCCGGGAACCGCCACAACGCCGCCTGGAAAACGGCAGGCAGCCTCTACATACAGGTAAGGGGAAATCTTACCAATTTACAGGTTCTACAGGAGCCATCTTCCTCCAAGCTGGAACAGGTTGGAGACAGCAAAAATGAGTATGTCTGTCTCCCCAAGCCAGAGGAGGTCATGAAGTTCACCTCCAGGAGAAGGACTGCCTGCCCAACTCCACACGAGGGTCCTTATCTGGGAGGCAGCCACCGGTAGCGGTGGAGCTATTTCAATGCTCCCGCTCACTCGACACCGAGCCGCTCCCTGTGCCGCCGGTGTAAAGGGGCACTGGCTGAATGCCAAGGGAGCTGACTCTTACCCCAGTGCTATTGCACTAGCCATCTCCCTTGTCGAGGGATTGATGCAACAGCGGAGTGGAGTGCTTTGCCTCCTCCCATTTAGCGCATCCTTTATGCTCCTTTTTTAAGGGCTAAGGAGGCCAGGGCTGGGCTGGCTTAAGTGCTGGGCAGGCGGACGAGAACAGCAGTATGCCAGGGGAGCAGGATCAGGAAGAGCCACTGGGTGTCGTGGGCCACTACATGGCTCCTCCACGCGACCATCTTCCCAACAAAAGCCCTGCAGGAACAGGCCTTTCCAGAGGCAAATCCGCAGGCAGCTGGGTCTCGTAGACTCACAGACAAGCAGCGAATTCTACAGAAGGTCAAGATGTTACCACCTTTGCTCGCCTTTGGTGCTGACGCCTAAGATGTTCCCATATTTGGGATACTCGACTGAACGATGGTGCATATAGACCTGCCCGCAACCCCGAATATATGGGGCTATGCAAACCGCTGCTGCGGGGAAGAGGGAGCAGGCTATGGGATGAGCAGGACATCACATCCAACACCCAGCTGGCAGCACCCCTCGGCATCCACCAGCAATATCAAACAAGGACTGGTGAAAGCCTGGTGACCGCTGCAGATCCCCATAGTTCTTTTTAGACGGGGCCCAGAGCGGAGCCGTGGGAAGATGCGCCGCCCCACCGACAGCACCAGCATACCAGCAAACTACGCCTTCATGAAAAACAACAAGCATGGAGGTAGGTAGTCTGGTTCCTCCCAGTTTACACTAAAACAAGGGTGTTCTACTAAACTGCATGGGGAGTGGGCTAAGCATGGGATGCTGTCACAAATAACCAAAATATACTCAACAGCATTAGAGGATAAAAACGAATTCAAATTGGGCATTTTACTGCCAGTTCAGCAATGCGCCCAAAGGGCTGTTTCTCCCTCTAAGAAAAGAGAAGTGAGAAGGCAAGCTGAACTAAACAGGCACATTACTAAACGGATTGGAATTTGTATCGAATATATTCACCAAAACTATAAAAGATGATGAATGTAGCATCATCATTGATCTAATATCACTAAATAAATCTGTTGAGTATATCCACTTTAAGATGGAGGTGGAGTTTTGTCACTGCCAGACATCTGATCTCCCTAGGATACCTATGGGGAGCATTGATATGGGAGATGCTAACTATCTTATACCATACACTAGGATCATTATAGATACCTAAATATATTTACCTGGATCATGGATATCCCGGTTAGGGCAACCATGGGAGCATATAGCATTTCATATGGTCTAAACCTCCGCCCTAAACTATTAAAAATGGCCATGAAAATATTAAGAAAACAAGCATAATCATGGCACATATTGGATGATATCCTCATATTAGGGGAAACAAAGGAATTAGCTGTGGAGCAGTTCTAGCTACGAAACAGCTCCCTAAAGCTGAGGTTCATCCCACGCCCAGATAAACCAGAATTGAAGCGTTACTACCAAGGATTATCTGGGCTTCAATAACAATTCCGTCCATATGACTGTTACTTTGCCAAGACACTTGGGTCACTATAATCAAATCATGAATGTACCCACTGAAGCTATATCACAATTAAGGTGGTGGGCAGACATATATTTGGCATAGTTTTCAGCCCTATTATCATCACCAATCCCAACTTGGTTATTTTTTAAAAACCAATGCCAGTACTTTAGGCTGGGGAGCAACTAAACTCCATATCCAGCACAGGTAACAGATGGACCAAGTCACAAACATCGTTACTACACATACCGGGCATCAACTTCTTGGGATTGGTGATCGCCTATTGGGCTAAAAAGCATATGCATTTCAAATGCAGCACGTACATATGTGGTTACGGATTGATAATACTATGGTGGTGGCTTATATCAACCATATGGGGAGCATAATAATCATTATTGTGCAACAAATTGGTCAAACAAATCTGTCAATGGTGTGTCAAAAGACATTTTAACTATCAGCTGCCTATGTCCTAGGAAGCTAGAACACAGTAGGAGACACCATGTCACGGGGTACAATTTATGATTACATTGAATAGATGTCATAACCCAAAATATCTGCTAAATTTATTAAGCAGTTTGAAAGCCAGATATCAATTTGCTTGCACAAGACGGAATCACCAGTAACCCATGTATGTGACTTAGGAACCAGATTAGAGGCAGCAGCGATAGATGCCTATACGCTGGAAGGGGGAATTTCTGCTTTGCCTTCCTCCCTTCTGCCTCATCCGTCGGGCACTTCGCAATACAGATGGGATCTGTCTCCGAGATATTGAACGTGCCCGACCGGCCTACAGCCATGGTTCCCAGTTCATCACGACACGGTGGGCGAGTCACCTATGGATTTCCCTAGTGGACCATGGTTGCTGACTCAACCCAGTATCAGGCATAAGCCACCCATGCCAGGGAAACATCAAACTCCTGGGTGCAGGTTTTGAATAGACCTTACCAGGGACTGGGATTATCCAAAGGAACCATTACCACCATGTCGGCATCCCTGCGAACAGTCACTAAAAGCTAACATGGGTAAAATACTGCCACGACGCAGGGACAACGAACTATTCAACCACTGACGTATTGGAGTTCCTGGAACATCTACACCATGACTAAAAGGTGAGTTACAGTGCCGTAAATACAGCATGGAGCGCCTTATCTGCTTATCTAAAACCGCATGTCAGCAGAGCATGGGATCCCATCCACTGAAGGTAAACTTATGAAGGGCAACTATAATATAAGCCCCAAACACCCAGGTATATACCCATGTATGGGATATTGGTGTGATATTGACATACCTCAGAGAATGGCACCAGCCAGATCCCTCAGCTTGCTTAATCTATGTTTTAAAAAAGGCTCATGCTTATGGCTCTCGTACACGCTCAAAGAGTCCGGTCACTCCATAAACTAGACTGGATACATGGTGATTACCCCAGACGCATCAAGTTCATATTTAGGTCTGGTAAAATCTAACTCGCAGGTATATGGATTCGGCACGAACTAGTGGGGTCGAGATCGCCTGTGTTTTCCGTGCTGTAGTCGTTATATGGCTATATGGACCAGGAACTCCCGATTCACTGGTGGGATTCCGGGCCTACCCACCAGAGTCCAGGTTGAGTGTGGTGACCCATCTACTACTATATATAGACACAACCCACTATCTTAGAGGGAGAGGAAAGCCTATGGGTCAACCACAGTAACCCAAAACGGGGTACGAGCCAAACCACTCCAAGGTGGCTCAAACAGGTACCGAAAGCTGCCGGAATAGATAATAATACATTTAATCCCATTCCACTAGGGCAGCATTGATATCAGCGGCTGAACGAATGGACATCCCGGTTGACCACATTTTCAATACAGCAGAATGGTCAAGGGAACCGCGTTCAGAACATTTTTTATTATAAACCGTTGATAAACCTGATTTAATTGCAGGAGAATATTACAAACTGCAATATTAATTTAAGCTCAGAGGAGCTCTGTTATGTTGTTATTGTTAACAAATACCTTTCTGTTTCTTTTGAAAGCAGATCCACTGGTTGATTACGATAACACTTCCTCCCTCATAAACTTCGGCAGTGAGTGAAATAAAAACTGTTACACGGTTTGAAATCACAGACCTTTGAAGTCTTCACGGAATCACTCACGTGACTCCGAAGTAAAATAGTAAGATTAAACGAGTACTTACCAGTACGAAGTTTGATCTGTATTTTATGAGGAGTTACGGTGAGGGATTAAGTGCCCGCCGCTCCCACCCTCATTATACAGATCAAGCTAATAAACTGATGTCTCGTGATCTTTACTATCTTACTTCAAATATTGTGTCTATTCTGTGATTTCACACCGCTGCTTCGAAGTATGCCGCATGCGCACTGGAGCTGGGGTCTTCACTTAATCCCTCACCATAACTCCTCATAAAATACAGATCAAACTTCGTACTGGTAAGTACTCGTTTAATCTTACTATTCTTTAATGCTATGTTTTACCTTTATTGCTGTGCTGCAAATGGCAACTCAAATTTCACTACACCAATTGGTGTATGTGACAATAAATGTCCTTTGTCCTTTTGTCCTTGTGGTTGCTGGAACTGGGTCTAGCTCCTAAATTTAAATTGCCCACACTGGTTTGGTGCATTTTTATCTCATAGTCCTATAACATTTTAGAAGGATGAGAGGGAATCTCATTGAAACATATAAGATTGTTAAGGGCTTGGACACGCTAGAGGCAGGAAACATGTTCCCGATGTTGGGGGAGTCCAGAACCAGGAGCCACAGTTTAAGATTAAGGGGTAAACCATTTAGAACGGAGACGAGGAAACACTTTTTCTCACAGAGAGTGGTGAGTCTGAGGAATTCTGTGCCTCAGAGGGCGGTGGAGGCCGGTTCTCTGGATGCTTTCAAGAGAGAGCTAGATAGGGCTCTTAAAGATAGCAATCGAGAACCAGAGGACATAGGTTTAAGGTGAATTCCTGTTTAATAGGAATCTATTTTCAAGTAAGAGTTAGATTTAGCTCTTCGGGTTAAAGGAATCAAGGGATATGGGGAGAAACATAGAAAACATAGACAAAAGGTGCAGGAGCCGGCCACTCAGCCCTTCGAGCCAGCACCGCCATTCAATATGATCATGGCTGATCATCCAAAATCAGTACCCTGTTCCAGTTTTTTACCCATATCCCTTGATTCCCTTAGCCCTAATAAGAGCTAAATTTTCTGTGATCACATAAATCACTTCTGTGGCAGAGAATTCCAGATTCACAACTCTCTGGGTGAAAACGTTTCTCCTCATCTCAGTCCTAAATGGCCTACCCCTTATTCTTGAACTGTGACCCCCGGTTCTTGACTCGCCAATGATGTTTTGACTAGTTCATTGCCATTCAGGTGAAAATGTCATTGTAAACTGTAGATGGTTTATGCATGCAACCTATAATGTAGCTACCTCATCACCATTAACACGCCCTCTCATATCAGTATAACTATGATCTCCGCCCTTCTCCTCCTCCCATTGTGTCCTGGTACGCCTGAAGGCTGGGTGCAGCCAGTACTGGGACGTGTGTGCCATGTGCTATATTAAAGACTCTAGTAAAGGTTACAGTGTGTCAGACTAGACTCCTGTACATGGTGTCAGATAGTTAGTTAGACTCGCGTCTCCCGTTTACCGGTTTTATTTTATATTTTGCCCGGTATTCCCTATCAGTTTTGATGGCCTCCTCGTGCAGGAAACCCTCTCCCCTTGTCTTTGATGCAGACATTGCGGAGCGATGGGCTACGTTTGTGATGGACTACACTCACTTCGTCAATATTGCACACAGAAATGACCCAGCTGCGGTCCGTGCCTCCCTCCTGCTTAATCTAGCAGGTCCCGATGCCATGAAGAGAGCTCGGGCTTTCGTTTATGATCCAGAGGTCCTGGATGTCAACGGCCAGATCGCCGTGCCAGCTGAATCTGCCGCCGACCCGGTATGTCTTTTGCGTAAATTTGCCGAGATTTGCGACCTGCCCTCCAACCGCATATTGGAGCGGGCTAGGTTCTTCACGCAGAAGCAACAGCCAGATGAACCTGTCGAGTGTTTCATCGCTGACCTGCGCTATCTTGCTCAGCGGTGCGAAAATATGTATGACCAGCTCACCAGGGACATTCTAGTTGCTGGCATGTTAGACCAGAAGTTACGTGCTGATTTGCTGCAAAGACCTGACCTGACACTGACTCAGGCAATGCATGTGTGTCACATCGCTGAGGTGGTAACCCCTACACATGGGGTGAGGGGATCTGACAGCCGCGCTGTCAATCTGACTGGTGTTACAGGGCCACGACGTTCGCAGGACAGTTCCCGCCCTACACCGCGGCCCGCCCGTCCATCTCGGGACCCGCGGACACCTAAGTGTCTGAATTGTAACTATGCCCACCCCGTGCAGTCTCCGTGCCCGGCTTTCGGAAAATCCTGCAATTTCTGTAAGAAAATGAATCATTTTGCAGCCGCATGCCGTTCCCGTGGGAAAGTTCCACCAGCTACCAGGCAAATCCTAAACAACCTTCAGCAACTTGATAGTGAGATGGACTCACAGTCTACTGCAGACACTGCCCACGACTCTGTGATCGAATATTCCATGGGAGAGTCAAGTGTTTACACTCTCCTTCACAGCCACTTTAGCGTCCCCGATCCTTCTGTGCTCATTACGGTGAATAACAAGTCCTTCTCTGCTAAGCTGGATACGGGTGCAAAAGTGAATGTTATGTCAACATCATTGTTCAACAAGATAAGGAATAATGAGCTGTTGACTGCCGATCGCTCTGTTTTGCGTGCCTATGGGGGAGAGGAACTAACACCTGTGGGGAAGGCCACTTTCCACTGTGTGCTGCAGAAATCATCCTGTGACCTGTCGTTCTTTGTTCTGGATTGCGACTGTGTCACCTTGCTGAGCAACCAGACCTGCCAGGATCTCGGTCTGATCTCGGTCTGGTGTCTTTCGACCGGATGGTTCACGAGGTTCAAGCTGTGATGGATCCGCTATCCGAGTATCCAGACCTTTTTGACGGTAAGCTGGGGAAGCTGCCGCTAGTGTACAAGATTGCAACTGACCCCTCCGTGATGCCTGTAATTCGCCCGCCACATAGAGTGTCATTCGCCATGAAGGGCAAGGTAGAGGCTATGCTAAAGGACATGGTCGATATGGGAGTTCTGGCGTCAGTCAGCGAGCCCACCGAGTGGGTCTCCACCATGGTCGCTACAATGAAGAAAGGATGAGATACGGGTGTGCATCAACCCCAAGGACTTGAACTTGGCTATAAAGCGGCCCCACTACCCAATGCGGACCGTTGAAGACGTCGCCGCCCAAGTCGGACAAGCAACGGTGTTTTCCGTCCTCGACGCCAGGAGTTCATTTTGGCAAATACCCCTGGACAAACGCTCCTCTGACTTAACAACCTTCGGTACACCCTTCGGCAGGTGTAAATTCTTGCGGATGCCGTTCGGCATCAACTCCGCCAGCGAGGTATTCCAGCGCTCCATGGAGCAACTGTTTGCAGGTCTGCCCTGTGCGATTATTGTGGACGACATTCTGGTCTACGGCAGAGACGTGGCTGAGCATGACCGCAAGCTCCGCAGAATCCTGGACCGCGCCAGGCAGGTAAATCTCGTTGAACCCGTTCAAATGCCGTTTCCGTGTACCTGAGGTCCCGTACGTTGGCTACATTTTCACGGCCAAAGGGTTGAAGCCCGACCCGCAAAAGACGAGCGCCATCCCTGAACTGCCTGCCCCCATGGATATTGCCGGTCTACAGCGATTCCTGGGCAAGTTCATTCCTGACCTCAGCGAGCTAAGCGCACCCCTGAGACAGCTTACTAAAAAAGACATTGCCTGGTCCTGGTTCCCACACCACCAGCAGGCTTTCGACCTATTGAAGAAAAGGTTGATCAGCACACCCACTCTGAGGTTCTTTGATTTGCAGCGTCCTGTGGTGGTGACGTGTGATGCCTCACGTTTTGGTCTGGGTGCTGCTTGTCTGCAGCCGCATAATGATGATTTTCTACAGCCGGTCTCCTATGCCTCTAGGACCATGACGGACACGGAGCAGCACTACACACAGATTGAGAAGGAGCTGCTGGCAGTTGTGTTCGCTTGTTCAAAGTTTCGAGACTTCCTTTTTGGCAACAGTTTCACTGTCGAGACGGATCACCAACCCCTGGTGACGATCCTAAACAAACCTATCCACGTTGCTCCCACCAGGCTGCAGCGGATTATGCTGCAGCTGCAGCGCTTTGACTTTAAAATTGTCTACAAAAGGGGCACCGAGATGCATGTGGCTGACGCGCTGTCCCGGGCCCCCCGGACCTCGCGTGTCCAGCACCCCTTCGAACAGGATGACCTACAGGTGCTGAACGTGAATTTCGTCCCTTCCAAGCAGCTCCAATGCCTGGCTGCACACACTGCCGACGACCCCGATCTTCAACAGCTTGCCGCTGTCATCAGGCGTGGGTGGCCTGTCAAACGCACCTCTTTACCTGCTGGCGTTCACCCCTTCTTCCTGGTTCGTGATGAGCTGGTGCTCATCGATGGCATTATCATCAAGGGCCACAAAGTGGTCGTCCCTGCCTCACTATACGACCTGTACTTCAATGCTGCCCACATGGGGCATCCTGGGGCTAACGCCACTATCTCGCATGCCCAGGAACAGTACTATTGGCCTGGCATGGCGAAGTACATCAAGGCCAGAGTGGCCTCCTGCCCGGACTACAACTCTCTTGCCCCGCATCAGCAGCATCAGACGCTGCTACAACAACCTGCCCCTGACATGCCATGGTCCTCGCTGGCTGCCGACATTATTGAATGGCGTGGGAAACAGTACCTCGTTTTGGTGGATTCTTACTCTAGCTGGTTCGAGGTGGACCTTCTCCCTGCCATCACCTCGGAGATGGTCATCAGCAAGCTCCGTCGCCACTTCGCCACTTTTGGATCCCCTGTCCGGCTACAGACTGACAACGGCCGGCAGTTCACCAGCGCCGAGTTCAAAACCTTCGCTACAAAGTGGAACTTCGATCACTACACCAGCAGTCCAGAGTACCCGCAGAGCAATGGCCTGGCTGAGCGCACTGTGCGTAGTGCAAAGCACCTGCTTGAACAGTCCTATCTCTCTAATGGTGATTTCTACCAGGGGTTGTTGAACCTTCGGAATATATCCAGGGACTGTACCATGAAATCGCCTGCCCAACAGCTCATGTCTCGCGTTATTCGCCCTCCGATGCCGATTGCCTAGCAAACTCTGATGCCCAGGGTCCTGCAGCCTTCTGCCGTCCAGCAGCGGATTGCTCAGAAACACGAAATTCAACGCCGCTCGCACGACAAGTCCAGCCGTCCTCTCTCCCCATTACTGCCAGGCCAGGTCGTCCGTTTGCAGACGTCTACCGGTTTCTCCAAGCTCGCTACCGTGGTGGGGGTCGACGATTCGCCGCGTTCCTACTTAGTGGACTATGAGGGCACTGTCTACCGGCGCAGCCGCCAGCACCTGTTGGCGGTCAGGGAGCCGAAACCTCCTCCTGCTGTTCCTTATTCTCCTCCGCCTGCCTTGGTCGGTTCCCGGTCTCCACTCTCCGGTCCGCTCTCCTCCTACCCGTCTCTCTCTCTCTCCGCCTGCCGTTCGTTCCTCCCCTTCCCTCTCTCCTGGTTCTCCAGTTCCTGCCGGGTCCCCCTTGCAGCCGGGGTCCCCGCTGGCCTTCTCCTTCCCCCCTGTTCCTGTTCCCGTTCTGCCCTCTCTTCTTTCGGGTGGGGAGGGTGAGGGTGCTGTGCGCACCCGCTCGGGTCGGATCGTCAGACCTCCGGATCGCTACGGAGACTTCGCTTAGTTTTGCAGGTCCTGTATAATCAACCTGCTGTTCTTGCAACTCTGTTTAAATTGTATGGGAAAGGATGTAGCTGGTTTATGCATGCAACCTATAATGTAGCTACCTCATCACCATTAACACGCCCCCCCCCACATCAGTATAACTATGATCTCCTCCCTTCTCCTCCCCCCATTGTGTCCTGGTACGCCTGAAGGCTGGGTGCAGCCAGTACTGGGACGTGTGTGCCATGTGCTATATTAAAGACTCTAG
The DNA here is from genome assembly GCF_028641065.1 of Leucoraja erinaceus. Lineage (NCBI taxonomy): Eukaryota > Metazoa > Chordata > Chondrichthyes > Rajiformes > Rajidae > Leucoraja > Leucoraja erinaceus. The sequence goes on from NW_026576618.1 coordinate 72,237, forward strand.
TAAAGGTTACAGTGTGTCAGACTAGACTCCTTTACATAAACTAATGGACTTTTATTTGAAGTATGGCACAGCACCATTTTCTCTTCCCGCCCCACAAACAGGAATAATTTGTGATGTTCTTTATAAAAACTGGCTGCTGTACAGTTGAAAAAAGCCAAAGGGCTAGAATAACTTGGTGAGTTAGGCAGCATCTCTGGAGAACATGCATTGGCATACAATCCAGTAAAATAATACTATGACTTGGCTTCCACTTCTGTCCGCAGATTCACCATCCTCTGGCCAAAGAAACTCTTCATCTCCATTCTAAAGGCGTGTCCCTTTTATTCTCAGTCTGCACCCTCTGGTCCTAGACTCTCACCACTGGAAACATCCCAATCTTTCTAAATGCTAGCGAGTACAAGCACAAATCCTTCAAACGCTCCTCATATATTAACCCAATAATCCATGGGGTCATTCTCGCAAATCACTCAAAACAACTCACAATTTTCCATGTGGCTTAAACAGATTAGCAAACTAGTGCAATTATCCCAAGTGGCACTCTACCAATTTATAACTGCCAATTATACCAGTGATTAATTCCACCCTATAGCATTATGTAGAAGGCAGGAACGGGGTACTGATTGTGGATGATCAGCCATGATCACATCGAATGGCGGTGCTGGCTCGGAGGGCCGAATGGCCTACTCCTGCACCTATTGTCTATTGTCTATAACATTAGCCCCTGGATAGTAACTAGTGAACAGTCGGATAGATACACCGTGCAAACAGTAATGGGAGTAGGACACAGAGTGCTGGAGGTACTTAGCGGGTCAGGCAGCACTCTGCGGAGAATGGGCAGGTAATGTTTTGGGTCGAGGCCCTTCTTCAGACTGTTGGAGTAAGGTGGTGGTGGTGGTGGTGGTGGTGGTGGTGGGGGGCGAGGGAAAGATAGTTGGAAGAGAGAGGTTGGGGACGGGCGAGTGATAGGTGGATACAGGTGAGGTGGGTTTGATTTTACTGATGGGTGGAGTAAGGGACAAGGGCTGGAGGTGAAAAGGAGACAAGAGGGTATCAGATGAGGAGAGGACGGAGGGATATTGGTGGAATGGATGGATGAATGATACTTTATATGATACTATTGTCACATGTGACAAGTCACGTTGATATTCTTTGTTTCAGGTACCCAAGGTATGCAAATAGAACCACATAAAGGATGATGGCAAAGTATTCCATTTAGTCCCTAATGGTCCCCCTTTGTTCTCTCGGTGCCCCCCCCCCCCCCCCCCCCGGGACCCCTCGGTTCTCTGTAACACGTCCGGCACCAACGCCGGCCCACCCTCCACCACCGGCCCCTTCCTCGAGGGCCAGGGACATCACGGGATAGGAAGAGGGGGGATAAAAAGGGGATGGGAGATGAGCGTGCAGAGGAGGGAAATGGAGCAGGGTGACGGGGAATGGGCTTGAGAGGGAACAATAGACCAGCCATTGATTGAATGGCGAAGCAGACTCGATGGGCCGAGTGGGCCAATTCTGCTCCTGTGTCTTATGATCTTATGATGGAGCTCAAGCCAGGCCAGTTTGCCCCAGAAATGGATCAGCAATCATGCATTACAATCGCTCCACTCTTTCAAACCTCCACTACAACTGCAGCAGCAAACGTTATTCCCATTCATCGGGTGTCTGTAAACGGCTCGATTGTAATCGTGTGTACTCTTCCCGCTGACTGGTTAGAAACATAGAAATTAGGTGCAGGATTAGGCCATTCGGCCCTTCGAGCCTGCACCGCCATTCAATATGATCATGGCTGATCATCCAACTCAGTATCCCGTACCTGCCTTCTCTCCATACCCCCTGATCCCTTTAGCCACAAGGGCCACATCTAACTCCCTCTTAAATATAGCCAACGAACTGGCCTCGACTACCTTCTGTGGCAGAGAGTTCCAGAGATTCACCACTCTCTGTGTGAAAAAAGTTTTCCTCATCTCGGTCCTAAAAGATTTCCCCCTTATCCTTAAGCTGTGACCCCTTGTTCTGGACTTCCCCAACATCGGGAACAATCTTCCTGTATCTAGCCTGTCCAACCCCTTAAGAATTTTGTAAGTTTCTATAAGAACCCCCTCAATCTTCTAAATTCTAGCGAGTACAAACCGAGTCTATCCAGTCTTTCTTCATATGAAGGTCCTGACATCCCAGGAATCAGTCTGGTGAACCTTCTCTGCACTCCCTCTATGGCAAGAATGTCTTTCCTCAGATTAGGAGACCAAAACTGTACGCAATACTCCAAGTGTGGTCTCACCAAGACCCTGTACAACTGCAGTAGAACCTCCGTGCTCCTATACTCAAATCCTTTTGCTATGAATCATGAATTAGCTCGTGACAAAAGCTTTTCACCGCACCTCGGCGCACCTGGCGATAAACTGAACTGAAACTGAGCAGACTCAATGGGCCGAATGGCCTAATTCTGCTCCTATCAGTTACGGACTGAGGAACCTATGTATGAGCAGCATTGCCCACTGCTTCACCTCTCCACCTCTGCTGTTGCTACATCATGGCCTGTTGGCCTTCATAACAAGAGGAGTTGAGTAGAGGAGCAAAGAGGTCCTTCTGTAGTTGTACAGAGCCCTAGTGAGACCACACCTGGAGTATCGTGTGCAGTTTTGGTCCCCTAATTTGAGGAAGAACATTGTTGCTATTGAGGGAGTGCAGCGTAGGTTTACAAGGTTAATTCCCGGGATGGCGGGACTGTCATATGCTGAGAGAATGGAGCAGCTGGGCTTGTACACTCTGGAGTTTAGAAGGATGAGAGGGAATCTTATTGAAACATATAAGATTATTAAGGGTTTGGACACACTAGAGGCAGGAAACATATTCCCGATGTTGGGGGAGTCCAGAACCAGGGGCCACAGTTTAAGAATAAGGGGTAAGCCATTTAGAACGGAGACGAGGAAACACTGTTTCACACAGAGAGTTGTGAGTGTGTAATTCTCTGCCTTGGAGAGCAGTGGAGTCAGATTCTCTGGATACTTTTAAGAGAAGGCTAGATAGGGCTCTTAAAGATAGCGGAGTCAGGGGATATGGGGAGAAGGCAGGAACGGGGGATAGATAGATAGATAGATAGATAGATAGATAGATAGATAGATAGATAGATAGATAGATAGATAGATAGATAGATAGATAGATAGATCCTTTATTATCAATTAGACCTTTCGGTCTGAACGAAATTATGTTGCCTGCAGTCATACACAGAATCATTAAAAACAAAACATACAATAAACACAAATTAAACATCCACCACAGTGAGTTCACCAAGCACATCCTCACTGTGATGGAGGCAAAGTCTTAGTCTCCGTCTCTTCCGTCCTTGTTCTCCCTCTGCGCTGAGGCGATCGATCCAGGCCGGAGATGCCGCCCTCCAGTCCAGCGGACCTCCGTGGTGATGTCGCCGCCGCCGAAAGCCGGAACGCCGTCTCCGCTCCGAGACGGCCCGCCACAGCATCAGGTCCGGGTCCCGCAGTCTCCGCTCCGAGCCCCGCTGCATCAGCTCCAGGCCGCCGCCGAAAGCCAGAACGCCGCACCAGCAAGTCGGGCCACCGCTGCCTTATCCCCGAAGACGGCCAGCCTCTCGTTGGTGAGTCCTGGCTGGTTCTGCCTCTGGAGCCTCGGGGTCGTTCGCAGGTTGGAGGCCGCCAGCTCCGCCATTAGGCCTCAGCGCAGACGGATGATCACATTGTGGATGTATTGAATGGCGGTGCTGGCTCGAAGGGCCGAATGGCCCACTACTGCACCTATTGTCTATTGTCTATTATCTCATGCCATAGGGATATCAAGTACGGCCGTTTTAAGCAAGCGATGTTTCACAGACGCAGAGTATCATTTCTCTTTCAAATGGGAGCAGTCGGTCTTTGAAGAATACTTCCTCGGCAGCCGAAACCAGGCGGCGAGCTTGATTTACGAGCTCCATTTGAATAGGGCCTGCTTAATCAAACCGTGTTTTATATTGACTGCCGGGGCGATATTGCAGCTGCTCAATAAATTAGTCAATGCGCGGGTAAGAGCACACCCAGGGAGTGGTAATGAAGTGAGGGGAATGTGTGTTGCTGCGTTTCTGGATGCTGAAGGAGTCTCCTCGTTAACTGACCAGCCGAACGCTGGGCCGTGAAGATAAACGACCTTGTCGCGCGTAACATCACAACCTCCTCATTTGCCGTCACTAGCGGCCGCCATTATTCAAGAGCGCGCCGCAGTGGTTGAAGCGACTGACAGTCCCTCTACATCCAAACGGGGCTGTGGGATCACAGAGTTTAGTTATACGCTGTAGGAAAAACACCACAGGCCCACCCACCCTACCGGCCCACCCCCCACACCGGCCCCACCCACCCCCCGCACCGGCCCACCCACCGGCCCACCCACCCCCCGCACCTGAGCTACTACCGGGAGAGGTTGGGCAGGGTTAGACCGTATTCGTCACAGCGCCGGAGAATGTGGGGACAAGCTGATGGATATTTTTAAGGCTTAGATTCTTGATTAGTACGGGTGTCAGGGGTTATGGGGAGAAGGCAGGAGAATGGGGTTGAGAGGGAAAGATAGATCAGCCATGATTGAATGACGGAGTAAACTTGATGGGCCGAATGGCCTAATTCTGCTCCTAGCACTTATAAACTTATAGTGTAACTTCCCAGCTACACTAGTCCCACCTGCCAGCATTTTGGTCCATATCCCTCCAAACCCATTGTATCCATGTACCTGTTCAAGAAGGAACTGCAGATGCTGGAAGATCGAAGGTACACAAAATTGCTGGAGAAACTCAGCGGGTGCAGCAGCATCTATGGAGCGAAGGAAATAGGCGACGTTTCGGGCCGAAACCCTTCTACCTGCCTAACTGATTCATAAATGTTGGGATAGTCCCAGCCTCAACTACCTCCTCTGGCAGCTCGTTCCATACACCCACCACCCTTTGTGTGGAAAAAAAGTTTCCAGGGAAAATGGATATTTTAAAGGCGGGGATAGATAGATTCTTGATTAGTGCGGGTGTCAGGGGTCATATTACCCCTAAACTTCTGTCCCTTAACATGAGGGGGAACTTCTTTACTCAGAGAGTGGTAGCAGTGTGAAATGAGCTTCCAGTGGAAGTGGTGGAGGCAGGTTCATTGGTATCATTTAAAAATAAATTGGATAGGCATATGGATGAGAAGGGAATGGAGGGTTATGGTATGAGTGCAGGCAGGTGGGACTAAGGGTAAAAAGTTGTGTCGGCACGGACTTGTAGGGCCGAGACGGCCTGTTTCCGTGCTGTAATTGTTATATGGTTATATGGTTATAGAATGCAAACAGCATTCAGCCCACTGAGTTCGTGCCGACCAGCGATCGCCCCGTACACTAGCACAATCCTACACACACTAGGGACAATTTACAATTTACAGAAGCCAATTAACCTACAAACCTGTACGTCATTGGAGTGTGGGAGCAAACCGGAGATCTTGGAGAAAACCCACGCAGGTGACAAAGAGAACGTGCAAACTCCGTACAGACAGCAGCCGTAGTCAGGATCGAACCCGGGTCTGTGGTGCTATGAGGCAGCGACTCTGCTGCTGTGCCAGCGTGCCACACTAACTTCTTCTGATGCAGTGTAGAGACCATCATATTCGGATGGGCATCTTCGTAAAGTAAGCTGGCCAAGACCATAAGGTATTGCTGTCTCATTGAGTCTCAGGTAGACTAAAGTGCTGGAGAAACTCAGCGGGTGCAGCAGCATCTATGGAGCGAAGGAAATAGGCAACGTTTCGGCCCGAAACCCTTCCGGGTTTCGGCCCGAAACGTTACCTATTTCCTTTGAATTTCGGCCCGAAACGTTGCCTATTTCCTTCACTCCATAGATGCTGCTGCACCCGCTGAGTTTCTCCAGCAGTTTTGTCTCCCTTCGATGTTCCAGCATCTGCAGTTATAACCATATAACCATATAACCATATAACAATTACAGCACGGAAACAGGCCATCTCGACCCTTCTAGTCCGTGCCGAACACATATTCTCCCCTAGTCCCATACTCCTGCACTCAGACCATAACCTTCCATTCCCTTACCGTCCATATAACTATCCAATTTATTTTTAAATGATAAAAACGAACCTGCCTCCACCACCTTCACTGGAAGCTCATTCCACACAGCTACCACTCTCTGAGTAAAGAAGTTCCCCCTCATGTTACCCCTAAACTTCAGTCCCTTAATTCTCAAGTCATGTCCCCTTGTTTGAATCTTCCCTACTCTCAGTGGGAAAAGCTTTTCCATGTCAACTCTGTCTATCCCTCTCATCATTTTAAAAACCTCTATCAAGTTCCCCCTTAACCTTCTGCGCTCCAAAGAATAAAGCCCTAACTTGTTCAACCTTTCTCTGTAACTTAGTTGCTGAAACCCAGGCAACATTCTAGTAAATCTCCTCTGTACTCTCTCTATTTTGTTGACATCCTTCCTATAATTGGGCGACCAAAATTGTACACAATACTCCAGAATTGGCCTCACCAATGCCTTGTACAATTTTAACATTACATCCCAACTTCTATACTCAATGCTCTGATTTATAAAGGCCAGCACACCAAAGCTTTCTTTACCACCCTATCTACATGAGTTCCTTCTTAAACTTCTCATTGAGTCTCATTCATTGTCTGCAACTTGTTTTCACCCAGCACACAGCTAACAATGGCCTGTTGCCTTTACCATCATATATCATTTGTTCTACACCTCTCGACATCACCGTCTCTTATCGTTTGTTTCCCTTCCCCCCGACTCTCAGTCTGAAGACGGGTCTCGATAACGAAACATCACCTATTCCTTTTCTCCAGAGATGCTGCCTGTCCCACTTACGCGACCTTTACAGGAGACTGCCGGCATCCGTCATAGGTCACCGAAAACGTTCAACATGTTGAAACTTCAGCGGCGACCAGAAAGACGCTACGACTCTACGGGGACCTCTCACGACCATACTGGCGACCCCTGGCAACATGACGCGGGTGACCTCTCAAGCCCATAGAGCCTGTACAGTTGTGTCAGGTCTCCTATGGTCGTGAGAAGTCTCCAAAGAGTTGTAACGTCTTTCTGGTTGCCGCTGAATTTTCAACATGTTGAACATTTTCGGTGACCTATGACGGATGCCGGCAGTCTCCTGTAAAGGTCCCGTAAGTGGGACAGGCCCTTAACTCCAGCTGTTTCAGATTCAGGTTCAATTTTTATTGTCATTGTCAGTGTACAGTACAGAGACAACGAAATGCATTTAGCATCCTCACCCTCTGCAATGCCTTCCGGTCGGACAGAGCAGTTGCCATACCATACTGTGATGCAGTTGGTAAGGATGCTCTCGATGGTGCAGCGGTAGAAGTTCACCAGGATCTGAGGAGACAGATGGACCTTCTTCAGTCTCCTCAGGAAGAAGAGACGCTGGTGAGCCTTCTTGATCAGAGTTGAGGTATTGTGGGTCCAAGAGAGGTCATCGGAGATGTTGACTCCCAGGAACCTGAAGCTAGAAACACGTTCCACCTCCGTCCCGTTAATGTGGATGGGGGTGTGCGTGCTGCCTCTGGACTTCCTGAAGTCTACAATGAGCTCCTTGGTCTTCTTGGAGTTAAGGGCCAGGTTGTTGTCAGCGCACCATGCTGCTAAGTGCTGGACCTCCTCCCTGTAGGCCAACTCATCGTTGTTGCTGATGAGGCCAATCACCGTTGTATCATCTGCATACTTGATGATGGTGTTAGTACCATGTACATTTTTTTTTTTCACACAGAGAGTGGTGAATCTCTGGAACTCTCTGCCACATAGGGTAGTTGAGGCCAGTTCATTGGCTATATTTAAGAGGGAGTTAGATGTGGCCCTTGTGGCTAAGGGGATCAGGGGGTATGGAGAGAAGGCAGGTACGGGATACTGAGTTGGATGATCAGCCATGATCATATTGAATGGCGGTGCAGGCTCGAAGGGCCGAATGGCCTACTCCTGCACCTAATTTCTATGTCTATGTTTCTACAGGTGTGCAGTCATAGGTGAAGAGGGAGTAGAGGAGGGGGCTCAGCACACAGCCCTGTGGAACGCCGGTGTTCAGGGTGAGGGTTGAAGAGGTGTGCTTGTCTAACCTCACAGACTGGGGTCTGTTGGTTAGAAAGTCCAGTATCCAGTTGCAGAGGGAGGGGTCGATGCCCAGGTTACCGAGTTTGGTGATCAGTTTTGATGGTATAATGGTGTTGAATGCTGAGCTGTAATCGATGAACAGCATTCTTACGTAAGTGTCTCTGTTGTCGAGGTGGGAGAGGGCGGAGTGAAGTGCCGTTGAGATGGCATCCTCCGTACTCCTGTTCTTGCGGTAGGCAAACTGATAAGGATCCAGTGTGGGGGGTAGGCAGCTTTTGAGTCAGCTTAAGTTTGTGCCTTAACTTCAGGTATTGCTGAGAGTTGTGGGCTCAGCGGTACTTTATTGTCAAGTCTATCTAGCTGCAGTTTGCGTACAACCCGATAAAAACCGCACCTCACACCTCACCCTGGCAGTAAAAGGTTTAAAGGCTCTCGACCTGAAACTTCTGGAGATGCTGCCTCACCCGCTGAGTTTCTCCAGCATTTTTGTCTACCTTTATAGTTTTAAAAACAGTTCACCAAACTATCCATCCCACACACCAGCTCCCCCCCACCACCGCTCCCCCCCCCCCCCCCCCCCACATCTCCCACCCCCCCCCCCCCACCATGACTCTATCTATATTTGGTGTTGCCTCATGAAAGCAGCCAACATAATCATGGGCTATTCACAGCCAAGGTCATTCTCTCGTCTCCCCTCTCCCGTCGGGCAGAAGATAGAGAAGCTTGAAAGCCCGCACCACCAGGTTCTTCTTGCCCGCGGTTATCAGACTAATGGACAGGCCTTTCATACGCTAAGGATGCATTCCTGATCTCCTGGTGTGCCTCGTTAGGGCCCATTGTTACCTGAGCTTTCTCCGTAGCTCAAACACTATCATCTGCAATCTTTG
>NW_026576619.1:0-80000 GCF_028641065.1 Leucoraja erinaceus
GTGTTTTTATGGTGGTATGTCCCAGATAGAAGAATGACATTCTTACTTGCAGCAGCACAACACAATATGTAAACATAGTACACTGTACACAATATAATAACTGAGGAAAAAAGTTCAGTGTGTGTGTGTGTATACAGTTAATATGTTTACAGAACATGTAAAGAAACATAGAAATTAGGTGCAGGAGTAGAGGCCATTCCGCCCTTCGAGCCTGCACCATTCAATATGATCATGGCTGATCATCCAACTCAGTATCCTGCACCTGCCTTCTCTCCATACCCCCTGATCCCTTTAGCCACAAGGGCCACATCTAACTCCCTCTTAAATATAGCCAATGAACTGTGTGGCCTCAACTACCCTCTGTGGCAGAGAATTCCACAGATTCACCACTCTCTGTGTCTCATGGCTGATCGTCCCCAATCAATAACCCGTGCCTGCCTCCTCCCCATATCCCTTGACTCCACTCGCCCCTAGAGCTCTATCTAACTCTCTCTTAAATCCATCCAGTGAGATTTGAGTTGCCGTACAGCCACACAAATAAAAATAACACAACACTCTGGATTACTCTGGCACTTTGTACCCTGAACTGAAGGTGGAGCCAGTGTGTGTGTCGCTGAAGTCTATGCGTGATCATGTATTTGTTTTATTGGTTATTAGTTCCACCTTGGCAGTTTCAATGCTGTTACCCACTGGTCTATACAGCAGTCAAGAGACAAGCTTGTTAAAATGTCACATGTAGCAACCATGGAACAATTCAATTCCTGCTTGATGCTGATTAATATGCCTGTAAATCCAAGAACACAGTGATAAATAGAATCATCAAACATTCAATAAATCAATAACCCTATTACTAATGCAAATAAAACACACAAAGTCTGTAATGCAATTAAAATAGTTAGGGTTCAGGCTTGTTGTCACATGTACCAAGGTGATGAATCAAATCAGATAATAGCAATGGTATCGTCAAACTCCAGTACAATAGGTGGACCAAAGGGGAAGATACAGAGTGCAGAATATAGTCTCAGCATTGTAGTGCATCAGTTCCACAGACAAAGTCCAATGTCCACAATGGGGTAGAGGTGAATCGCACAGTTCCCTAGCTTATGGAAGGGCCGTTCATTCAGAAACCTGATAACAGAGGGGAAGAAACTTACAAAATTCTTGCCATAGAGGGAGTACAGAGAAGGTTCACCAGACTGATTCCTGGGATGTCAGGACTTTAATATGAAGAAAGACTGGATAGACTCGGCTTGTACTCGCTAGAATTTAGAAGATTCAGGAGGGATCTTATAGAAACGTACAAAATTCTTAAGGGGTTGGACAGGCTAGATGCAGGAAGATTGTTCCCGATGTTGGGGAAGTCCAGAACTAGGGGTCACAGTTTAAGGATAAGAGGGAAATCTTTTAGGACCGAGATGAGAAAAACATTTTTCACACACAGACAGTGGTGAATCTGTGGAATTCACTGCCACAGACGGTAATTGAGGCCACACAGTTCATTGGCTATATTTAAGAGGGAGTTAGATGTGGCCCTTGTGGCTAAGGGGATCAGGGGGTATGGAGAGAAGGCAGGTACAGGATACTGAGTTGGATGATCAGCCATGATCATATTGAATGGCGAATTGTGCAGGCTCGAAGGGCCGAATGGCCTCTACTCCTGCACCTATTGTCTATGTTTCTATGTTAAGAACTGCAGATGCTGGAAAATCGAAGGTAGACAAAAATGCTGGAGAAACTCAGCGGGTGAGGCAGCATCTATGGAGCGAAGGAAATAGGCAACGTTTCGGGCCGAAACCCTTCTTCGGACTTAGAGGAAGAAGGGTCTTTTCCCTTCGCTCCATAAATGCTGCTGCACCCGCTGAGTTTCTCCAGCATTCTTGTCTATCCTCGGTTTGTACAGCTGAGTCTATTCACAGCAGAGGTGGCAGCCTCCAGCATGGACCAACACCACCCTCCGGTGGTTGAGCTCATCACTGCAACTCAGTCTTGTCACTCAGCAGGTCATAGAAACATAGAAATTAGGTGCAGGAGTAGGCCATTCGGCCCTTCGAGCCAGCACCGCCATTCAATGTGATCATGGCTGATCATCCACAATCAGTACCCCGTTCCTGCCTTCTCCCCATATCCCCTGACTCCGCTATCTTTAAGAGGCCTATCTAGCTCTCTCTTGAAAGCATCCAGAGAACCGGCCTCCACCGCTCTCTGAGGCAGAGAATTCCAGAGTCTCACAACTCTCTGTGAGTAAAAGTGTTTCCTCGTCTCCGTTCTAAATGGCTTACTCCTTATTCTTAAACTGTGTGTGGCCCCTGATTCTGGACTCCCCCAACATCAGGAACATGTTTCCTGCCTCTAGCGTGTCCAAACCCTTAAAAAACATATGTTTCAATGAGATTCCCTCTCATCCTTCTAAACTCCTGAGTGTACAAGCCCAGCCGCTCCATTCTCTCAGCATATGACAGTCCTGCCATCCCGGGAATTAACCTTGTGAACCTACGCTGCACTCCCTCAATAGCAAGAATGTCCTTCCTCAAATTAGGGGACCAAAACTGCACACAATATTCCAGGTGTGGTCTCACTAGGGCTCTGTACAACTGCAGAAGGACCTCTTTGCTCCTATACTCGACTCCTCTTGTTATAAAGGCCAACATGCCATTCGCTTTCTTCACCGCCTGCTGTACCTGCATGCTTACTTTCATAGACTGATGAACAAGGACCCCCAGATCCCGTTGTACTTCCCCTTTTCCCAACTTGGTGCCATTTAGATAGTAATCTACCTTCCTGTTTTTGCCACCAAAGTGGATAACCTCACATTTATCCGTATTAAACTTCATCTGCCATGCATCTGCCCACTCCCTCAACCCGTGCTAGTTACCCTGCATTCTCATAGCATCCTCCTCACAGTTCACACTGCCACCCGGCTTTGTGTCATCTGCAAATTTGCTAATGTTACTTTGAATCCCTTCATCCAAATCATTGATGTATATTGTAAATAGCTGCGGTCCCAGCACCGAGCCTTGCTGTACCCCACTAGTCACTGCCTGCCATTCTGAAAGGGACCCGTTAATCCCTACTCTTTGTTTCTTGTCTGCCAACCACATACTCCACACAGGCAGCACCCGAGGATTGAACCTGGATCTCTGTTGCTGCTCCACCGTGCCACCCCTGTCGTGCCACTTCCTGGGAGTTATGGACTTGGACCCAAGATCCCCATACATCAATGCTGTTAAAGGCTCAGGGCATTAACTATATACGCCGCTCCCCTGACAGTCGAACACCCAAAGTGCAACACCTCACACACCCCCTTCCCAGTTGTAAACAGTATCTGCCACCTCACCGCACACTCTGGTAACGAGATCTATCTCCCATGGTGGTGCAGCGGTAGAGTTGGTGCATTGCAATGCTTTCAGCACCAAAGCCTTGGGGTCGATCCAGCCTACGGGTGCTGTCTGTACAGTTTATAGGTTCTCCCCGTGTGGGCTTTTCCCGAGATCTTCGCTATCCTCCCACACACCAAAGACATGCAGGTATGTAGGTTAATTGGCCTGGTCTAGTGTGTGCGGGACGGTGCTAATGTACCAGCCCTGAGTGACGGCTACGATTAATGACCTATTCTTCTTGATTAGTACGGGTGTCAAGGGTTAAGGGGAGAAGGCAGGAGAATGGGGGGAAGAAGAGATAGATCAGCCACGATTGAATAGACTTGATGGGCCGAATGGCCTGATTCTGCTCCTATCACACGACCTTATGAATAAATTGCACAGATTCACCTCCCCACTGACTTCAGAAATGTCCTTTCTAAAGATACGTCCTTTAATTCTGAGGCTGTGCCCTCTGGTCCTGGACTCTCCCACCAGTGGAAATGTCCTCTCCGCATCCACTCGATCCAGGCCTTTCACTATTGGGTCAGTTTCAATGAGGTTCCCCCCCCCTCCTCATCCTTATAAACTCCGGCGAGCACAGGCCCAATGCTGTCAAACAGATAGCGGACAGCAACTGCATTGTCCAGCTGGTTTTTATTTCAGCATTATAAACACAGGAATATAAAACTGTCCTTCATCCGTATATCTGATGCATGGTCCAAATTGCTGGGCCTAGTTCAAGTGCAGTACCCGAGAGTCCAGAATAGTGGAGCCAGTCCTGGCCCCAAAGTATCTGTGTGTCTCAGGCCTCATCTGACAGTCCAGGGGCCACATCCAACAGTCCAGGGCCCCATCCGACAGTCCAAGGGCCCCATCCGACAGTCCAGGGCCCCATCCGACAGTCCAGGGGCCCCATCCGACAGTCCAGGGGGCCCCATCCGACAGTCCAAGGGCCCCATCCCACAGTCCAAGGCCCTCATTCCAAGCAGCTGAGTCTGGGGACCAAGGGAACGGATATAGACACAAAATGCTGGAGTAACTCAGCGGGACAGGCAGTATCTCTGGAGAGAAGGAATGGGTGACGTTTCGGGTCGAGACCCTTCCTCAGACCAATGTCAGGGGAGTGGGCGGTACAGAGATAAAATGTTGTCGGAGACAGGAAGACTGGTCGGAGAACTGGGAAGGGGGAAATGGAGAGGGGGAAAGCAAGGGCGACTTGTACTTAGAGAAGTCAATGTTCATACCACTGGGGTGTAAGCTGCCCCAAGCGAAATATGAGGTGCTGTTCCTCCAATTTGTGCTGGGGCTCACTCTGACAATGGAGGAGGCCCAGGACAGAAAGGTCAGTGTGGGAATGGGAGGGGGAGTTCAAGTGTTAAGCAACTGGGAGATCAGGTAGGTTTAGGCGGACTGGGCGGAGGTGTTCAGCGAAACGATCGTCGAGCCTGCGCTTGGTCTCGCCGATATACAGGGGGATGGAGGGAGTCGTGTGTCCAGAGGTCTGGTCCTGGGATATACATGATTAGTACGGGTGTCAGGGGTTAGGGGGGGAAGGCAGGAGAATGGGGTTAGGGAGAGGTAGATCAGCCATGATTGAATGGAGGAGTAAACCGAATGGGCCTAATTCTGCCCCTATCACATGACATGGTATCCATGTACCCTGCGACCCCCTCCTGAGCAGCGGGGTGCAGGGGGGGGTGGGGGGTCAGGGGTAGTGTTCCGTGCCCGAATATTGCCCTGAGTGTTTCGGGGGCAAGTGGCCTCCGTTTCAGCAAGAAAGCCTGTCCTGGCCTCGAACGGCCATTTTGTCACCCCACAGCCGAGGATACCGGACCTGGTGTGCCGGGGGGTTGTGGCCCCTTCACTCGGGCCGGCCGGTAAAGGTGCAGATGTCTAATGGGGTCCTCTTCAGTCCGTACGGAGACTGCAAGCCACACACCCTGGTGATGGAGCCCCTGTTGCCTCCCGCTCGGGCCGAGCCCCCATGGTGGTCCCTGAACTTCCAATGGGTTGATGAGCCCCAGATGCACTGGACCTCCACTGATGTTCCTCAGAGGCCACACTCGGGCCTGGTCTCCGCCAATGGTCTCTCAGGGGCCCTCGCCCGGGCAGGTGGGCGGGCGGAGGTACCTCTGTTCCCAGAGAGGCCCTTGTCACTGGGGCCGGCCGTCAGTCCGGATGTTCACTGGTGTTGTCATTACTCAGGCCGGGGCTCCAATGGGTCGGCGGGCTCCTCACGGTCCAGGGGGCGGACGATGAAGGTGCTTCTGTCCCTGAGGCCCTCCTCACTCAGGCCTGCTGGTGGTGTGGATGCTCCCTGGGGCTGTGATCACTTGGGCCGGGCCTGTCCTCTTAGTCTGTGGGCCCCTCAAGGGCCAGGCCACTCCTCACTGGTGTGGACGCTCCCCGGGGGCCCCTCAAGGACTAGGCCTCCTCACTGGGGCCCCTGAAGGGCCGGTCCCGCTCTGGGTCGGTGGGCCTCCTCACTGGGGCCTCCCTGGTGTGGACGCTCCCCGTGGGCCCGGGGCCCTCTTCACTCGGGCCTGCCGGCAGTGTGGATGTTCCCCGGGGCCCCAGGCCTCCTCTTCACTCGGGCCGGGCCTACTCTGGGCTGGTTGGTGGGCCCTCAAGGGCTAGGCCTCCTCAATGGGGCCCCTCCTCACTGGTGTGGACGCTCCCCTGGGCCTCGGGCCTCCTCTTCACTCGGGCCTAGAGGTCACTCGGGCCCTAGAGGTGGTGTGGACGCTCCCCTGGGCCTCAGGCCTCCTCTTCACTCGGGCCTAGAGGTGGTGTGGACGCTCCCCTGGGCCCCGGGCCTCCTCATCACTCGGGCCTAGAGGTGGGCCCCAGGCCTACTCTTCACTCGGGCCTAGAGGTGGTGTGGACGCCTCCCTGGGCCTCGGGCCTCCTCTTCACTCGGGCCTAGAGGTGGGCCCCAGGCCTCCTCATCACTCGGGCCTAGAGGTGGTGTGGACGCTCCCCTGGGCCCCAGGCCTCCTCTTCACTCGGGCCTAGAGGTGGTGTGGACGCTCCCCTGGGCCCCGGGCCTCCTCATCACTCGGGCCTAGAGGTGGGCCCCGGGCCTCCTCCTCACTTGGGCCTAGAGGTGGTGTGGACGCTCCCCTGGGCCCCAGGCCTCCTCTTCACTCGGGCCTAGAGGTGGGCCCCAGGCCTCCTCATCACTCGGGCCTAGAGGTGGGCCCCAGGCCTCCTCTTCACTCGGGCCTAGAGCCGAAGGTCCGCCTCGCCACCTCTACGATAGCGCCGAGCAGCAGCAGCCAGAGCGGGGCCAGGACCCAACACAGCGGCAGCTCGGCCAGGCGCTGCAGGCGGGCGGCCAGGGCCAGCAGGAAGGCCAGTTGCAGCAGCAGCGCGCACAGGCCTAGTGCCCGGCGCCTCAGGCCTGCCCGCTCCGCCTGGGCCTCGGCCCCCGCCCCGGCCGCCGCCGCCTTGCAGCGACCCGCCAGCCGGGCCAACAACAACGCCAGCAGCGCCGCGTCCAGCAGCCAGAGCGGCACGAAGACCAGGAACCAGCTCCAGCCCAGCGTCTCCTCCATCTTCAGCACCAGCACGATGAGGAAGAGCAGGCCGAGCAGCCAGGTCAGCAGCACCCGCTGCGCCAGCGACATCCTCCAAAACCCAGGCCCAGGCTTCGGCCTGCCAGCTAGGCCGCACTGGGCGTCGCCATGGAAACCCCTCCCCGGCCGGAAGTTTGATTGGCCTGCCGGGCCTGTGGGCGGTTCCTGAGCGGAAGGTCCGGTTGTGATTGGTGGTTCCGGGCTCGGCGGTGGCCTGTGGCGTATGGGCGGGGTTTGGTTGCGGGGCCTGTGGCGGAAGATCGGCCGCCAGTTGTGATTGGTGGTGGCGGGGCGGGGCCCGGCGGTGCGCCGTCTGATTGGTGGTTGCGGGCTATGGCGGTCCGCGTATGTGCGGGTGATTGGTTGCCGGGCCCTGTGGGCGGGTCCTGATCGGCAGCGCCAGTTGTGATTGGTGGTTACGGGCCTGTGGGCGGGGCCCGGGCGGGAGCGCCCGTCGTGATTGGTGGTTGCGGGCTATGGCGGTCCGCGTATGTGCGGGGTGATTGGCTGCCGGGCCCTGTGGGCGGGAGGGCCGCTTGTCGTTGATTGGTGGTTGCGCACAGGGCGGACGGCGCTGATTGGTGTTTGTGCGGAGGGCCCGGTGGGAGCAGGGCGTTGATTGGCGGCTCCCTTGTGGGTTGGGGCACGATGATTGGCCGCCCTGGGGGAGGGTGGAGGGTGGGCGGATTGATTGGCGGGGGCTGCCGGGTTGTGCGCTGTTGCTCTGGGTGGGGGGGGGGGGGGGGCGTGACGCGTTGATTGACGGGGTGGAGGGGGGAGGGGCGGTCCCCGGTTATGTGGGCGTGTCCCGGTGATTGGCGGAATGTGGGCGGGTCTAGGGCGGTGAGCGTGTTCAGTGATTGGCGGGCTGCGGGCTGTGGGCGTGTCCAGGACGGGTGAGCGTGTTCAGTGATTGGCGGGCTGCGGGCTTGTGGGCGGATCGAGGGCAGGGAGTGGCGACACGGGGAGGGGAGGGGGGGGGGGCGGGGCGCGGTCTCGGTGATTGACGGTCGGGCTGCGGGGTGTGGGCGGGTCCACGGCTGCGAGCGTGTTCAGTGATTGGTGGGCAGCGGGTTGTGGGCGTGTCCAGGGCGGGGCGTGACGACCCGGGTGGGGCGGGCGTGGCACTGGGTGATTGACGGACGTGCTGCGAGTTGTGGGCGTGTCCACGGCTGCGAGCGTGTTTCAGTGATTGGCGGGCTGCGGGTTGTGGGCGGGACCTGGGGCGGTGAGCGGGCAGCGGGCTGTGGGCGGTGTCCACGGTGCGAGCGTGTTCAGTGATTGGCGGGCTGCGGGTTGTGGGCGGGACCAGCGTGGGTGAGCGTGTTCAGTGATTGGCGGGCTGCGGGCTGTGGGCGTGTCCCCACCCCGCGGTGGGGGATTGGGGGGCTGCGGGCCCGTGGGCGGCGGGCGGGAGCGTGTTCAGTGATTGGGCGGTCCGGGGCGGCTGTGGGCGTGTCCAGTGCGCGGCGGGCGGGCAGGCAGTGATTGGCGGGCAGCCGGTTCTGGGCGTGTCCAGGGCGGGTGAGCGTGTTCAGTGATTGACGCCCAAGGGCCGCGAGCGGGTCGCGGGCAGGGACGACACGGGGAGGCGAGGTGTGCGGGTGAGGTGAGTGATTGGTGGCTTGCGGGGTGGGGGCTGTGGCTGGCGGGTGAGCGTGTTCAGTGATTGGGGGGGGGGGTTGTGTGGCGTGACCAGGGGGTGAGGACCAACACCACACCTCACCTCCCTGTCTGACCCCTCACCCCCTGGATCTAGGGCCCCCACCCCTGCGACCTCCCCCCCCCTGGGGGGCCCCCTCACCCCCTGATTGGCTAACCCCCCCCCCACAACCTCCCCCCCCCCGGGCCCGGGTTGCCCTCTCCACCCCGTGGGATCGTGTTCAGTGATTGGCCCCCCCGGGTTGTGGGCGGTCCAGGGCGGGTGAGCCCCCCCAGTGATTGCCCCCTCCGAGTTGTGGGCGTCCCTCTGCGAGCGTGTTCAGTGATTGCCCTGCGGTTGTGGGCGGGTCCAGCCCGGGTGAGCCACACATACACACACAACCTCCGGGTTGTGGGCGGGTCCGGGCGGGTGAGTGTGTTCAGTGATCGGCCCCCTCACGGGTTGGATCTAGCGTGTCCCCCCCACACGACCGTGTTCAGTGATTGGCCCCCTGCGGGCCCTCTCGGGTCCAGGGCGGGTGACCCCCCAAACTGGCTCTCCCCCACCTGTGGGCGTGTCCTCCCTACCCCCCTCTCCCCCGGCTCTGATTGCCTCACCCTCACCCCCTCCAGATCCTACCCCCCCCCCTCCCCACACACACACACACACACAACCTCCACTCCCCCTTCACCGCGCTGCCCCCCCCCTGATCGCCCCCCTCACCCCCTGGATCTAACCCCCCAAACTCTCTCCCCCTCCCGGACTGTAACCTCCCCCTGCTCTGATTGCCGGTCACCCTCACCCTCCAGGATCCTAACCCCCCCCCCGTCACACACACACACAACCTCCACTCCCCCCAGCTGTCTCCACTCCCCCCCCCCCCCCCCCTGATCGCCCCCTCCCCCTCACCCCTGGATCTAACCCCCCCCCCCAACACCACCTGCCTCTCTGTCTCCCCCTCCTCAATGTAACTAGGCCCCTAACCCCCCAACCCCCCTGCTCTGATTGCCTCACCCTCACCCCCTGGATCTAGCCCCCCCCCCCCCCTGATCGCCCCCCTCACCCCCTGGATCTAACCCCCCAAACTCTCTCCCCCACCCCCAACCTCTCTATAACCTCTCCCCCTGCTCTGACTGCCTCACCCTCCACCCCCTGGGTCTAACCCCCCCTCCCCTGATCCCCCAGATCCCCATCTCCCCCCCCCCCCCCTGATCGCCCCCTCACCCCCTGGATCTAACCCCCCCCCCCCTCTCTCCCCACCCCATGGTACCCTCTCTACCCCCTCCCCCCCTGCTCTGATCCACCCTGCCCCCTCCCCCCTGGATCTAACCCCCCCCCCCCCCCCCCTGCTCACTGCCTCCCCTCACCCCTGGATCTAACCCCCCCACTCCCCCCCCTCCACCCCCCCCATCGCCCCCTCACCCCCTGGATCTAACCCCCAAACTCTCTCTCCCCTCCTCCCCTGTAACCTCCCCCTGCTCTGATTGCCACCGTCACCCTCCAGATCCTAACCCCCCCCCCCACAACAACCTCCACTCCCCCCCCAGATCTCCCCCCCCCCCCCCCCCTGATCGCCCCCTCACCCCCTGGATCTAACCCCCCCCCCAAACCACTGCTTTCTCCCCCTCCCCAATGTAACCTCTCTAACCCCCCCTCCCCCTGTTCTGATTGCCTCACCCCCACCCCCCCCCAGATCTAACCCCCCCCCATCGCACCTCCCCCTGCTCTCTCCCTCCCCAATGTAACCCCCCCCCCCCTACCCCCCCTCCCCCCCCCCCCTGCTCTGATTGCCTCCCCTCCAGATCCCCACATCTCCCTTCACCCCCACCCCTCTGACCGCCTCCTCACCCCCTGGATCTAACCCCCCAAACTCTGCTCTCTCCCCTCCCCAATGTAACCTCTCCCCCCTCTGATTGCCTGCCTCACCCCCAGATCTCCCCCCCCCCCCAATTGCCCCCCCCCCCCCCCCGATCCCCCCCCGACCCCCCCCTCCACTCCCCCTAACTCCCCCCCAGATCTGATCGCCCCCTCACCCCCTGGATCTAACCCCCCCCCCCCACAACACGCTCCACTCACCCCCCTGGATCTAACCCCCCCTCTATCCACCCCTCACCACTGTAACCTCCCCCTGCTCTGATCCCTCACCCTCACCCTCCAGATCCTACCCCCCCCCCCCCCCCCCCCACTCCCCCCATCTCCACTCCCCCCCCCCCTTGATCTCCCTCTCACCCCCTGGATCCCCCCCCCCCCCCCCCCAACCCTCTCCTCTCTCCCCCTGGATCTAACCCCCCAAACTCTCTCTCTACCCCCCCCACCAACCTCCCCCTGCTCTGATTGCCTCACCCTCACCCTCCAGATCCTAACCCCCCCCCACCCACACAACCTCCACTCCCCCCAGATCTCCACTCCCCCCCCCCCCCCCCCTCCCCCCCCCCCCTGGATCCCCCCCCCCCCCCCTGGATCTACCCCCCCCCTGATCACCCCTTCCCCCCCCCACCCCCCCCCCTCAACCCTGCCCTCTCCCCCCCCTGCTCTGATTGCCTCACCCTCCACCCCTGGATCTAACCCCCCCCCCCCCCCACCTCCACTCCCCCCAGATCTCCACTCCCCCCCCATCGCCCCCTCACCCCCCCCTGATCTACCCCCCCCCCCCCCTGATCGCCCCTTCCCCCCCAACCACTGCTCTAACCCCCCCCCCAATCCACTCTCTCTTCCCCCCCCCCCTCCTACTCTGATTGCCCCTCACCCTCACCCTCCAGATCCTAACCCCCCCCCCACACACACCACCCCCCCCAGGATCTCCCCCCCTGATCCCTTGATCGCCCCCTCACCCCCTGGATCTAACCCCCCCCCCAACCACTGCTCTCTCCCCCTCTCCACTGTAACCCCCTCCCCCCCCCTCTGATTGCCTCACCCTCCCCTCCAGATCCTAACCCCCCCCCCCACACACAAACTCCACTCCCCCCCCAGATCTCCACTCCCCCCCCCTTGATCTCCCCCTCACCCCTGGATTTAACCCCCCCCCCCCCCCGATCCCTGCTCTCTCCCCCCTCCCCCAATGTCACCCCCCCCCACCCCCTGCTCTGATTGCCTCACCCTCACCCTCCCTGTCCACCCCCTACCCCCCCCCCCCCCCCCCCCGCCCCCCCCCCCCTCCCCCCCCCCCCCCAAGGCCGGTTGGGACCCCCCCCCCCCTCCCCATCCCCCCCCCCCCTCCCCCCCCCCCCCCCCCCCCCCCTCCCTTACCCCCCAAAGCAAGAAACCCAAAATTTCCCCATCTCCCCCCCCCCCCCCCCCCCCCAAAAGAAACCCGGGGGTGTGCCCCCACCCTCCCACCCCCCCCCCCCCCCCCCCTGATCGCCCCCCTCACCCCCCCTGGATCTAACCCCCCCCCAAACACTCTCTCCCCCTCCCCACTGTAACCCCCTCCCCTGCTCTGATTGCCTCACCCTCCACCCCCCACCCCCCCCCCCCCCACACAACCTCCACTCCCCCCAGATCTCCACTCCCCCCCTTGATCGCCCCCTCACCCCCTGGATCTAACCCCCCCCCCAAACACTGCTCTCTCCCCCTCCCCGCTGTAACCTCTCACCCCCCTCTCCCCCTGCTCTGATTGCCTCTGATCGCCCTCCCCCCTCACCCCCACCCCACTAACCCCCCCTGATCGCCCCTTCACCCCCCTCACCACCTGGATCTAACCCCCCCCCTCCTCAACCACTCCTCTCTTCCCCCCCTCCCCAATCTCCTCACCCTCACCCTCCAGATCCTGACCCCCCCCCCACAACCTCCACTCCCCCCCTTTCCCCTCGCCCCCCCCCCCCCCTGGATCTAACCCCCCCCCTGGAAAAACCCCCCCCAAACACTGCTCTCTTCCCCTCCCCGCTGCAACCTCTCAACCCCCCCCTCCCCCCCTGCTTTGATTGCCTCATCCTCACCCTCTCAGATCCTAACCCCCCCCCCCCACAACCTCCACTACCCCCCCCCCCCTCTGATCCCCCCCACCACCTTAACCACTCTCTTCTCCCCCCCCCCCCCAACCTTCACCCCCCTAATCTATCTCTCCCCCCCCCCCCCCCCCCCGATCGCCCCCTCACACCCTGGATCTAACCCCCCCCCCCCAAACCACAGCTCCCTCCTCCCCCTCCCCGCTGTAACCTCTCTCCTCCACTCCCCCAGATCTCTCTCCCCCACTGATCGCCCCCCATCCCCTTAACCACTCTCTTCCCCCCCCCCCCCCCCCCATCATGATTTTACCTTCCCCCTCCAGATCTCTTTCACCTCTCCCCATTGATTCCCCCCCCCCCCCCCCGGACTTCCCTCCATTCCCCCTGCCCTGATTCCCCCCCCCCCCTCTAATTTCTTGGCCATTCATTGCCCCCCCCCCCCCCCCCCCCCCCCCCCCCCCCGGACTTCCCTCCCTTTCCCCCCCAGGATCTATCTCCCTAAACCTCCTCATCCCACCCCTCCCTCCCCCCTTGCCCTGATTGCCTCTGCTCCCCCTCCCGATCACCCCCTTCCCTAATCGTCCCCTTCCCCTTGGATGAACCCCCCTGGATCCCTTTGCTCCTGCTCCTCCCCCGCCCCCCCCCCCCCCTCCCATGCCGATGTTCCCCTGATGCCCCCACTGGCTGTTCCTAGTCCCCTATATCCTTTTTGTAGCATCCCTCATCACTGGGATGCCAAGAGTGTGCTTTGGTCACTGTGTCGCCGCATGTCCATGTGTGTACGACTGCAATGGAGGCAACGTGATGGGGAGATTTGTCAAACTGGATTGTGATGTCCAAGCCCTTGGTGTTTAGGAAGAGCCTGTGATGAATTCCCACGCGTTTCCAGTGGCTGTAATGGGGTTCATTTTACCCCCTTAAGTGGTACCATACGGCAACCTTCCCCGTCTCTGTGAATATCTGGAGTTGGGACACTGAGCAAATGGTATGTTAGCATTCATAGCAAAAGGATTTGCGTATAAGAGCAAGGAGGTTCTACTGCAGTTGTACAGGGTCTTGGTGAGACCACACCTGGAGTATTGCGTACAGTTTTGGTCTCCTAATCTGAGGAAAGACATTCTTGCCATAGAGGGAGTACAGAGAGAGGTTCACCAGACTGATTCCTGGGATGTCAGGACTTTCATATGAAGAAAGACTGGATAGACTCGGCTTGTACTCGCTAGAATTTAGAAGATTGAGGGGGGATCTTATAGAAACTTACAAAATTCTTAAGGGGTTGGTCAGGCTAGATGCAGGAAGATTGTTCCCGATGTTGGGGAAGTCCAGAACTAGGGGTCACAGTTTAAGGATAAGAGGGAAGTCTTTTAGGACTGAGATAAGAAAATCATTTTTTACACAGAGAGTGGTGAATCTGTGGAATTCTCTGCACAGAAGGTAGTTGAGGCCAGTTCATTGGCTATATTTAAGAGGGAGTTAGATGTGGCCCTTGTGGCTAAAGGGATCAGGGGGTATGGAGAGAAGGCAGGGATGGGATACTGAGTTGGATGATCAGCCATGATCATATTGAATGGCGGTGCAGGCTCGAAGGGCCGAATGGCCTACTCCTGCACCTAATTTCTATGTTTCTCCACAGATGCTGCCTGACCCGCTGAGTTACTCCAGCACTCTGTGAAACGTCACCTATCCATGTTCTCCAGAGATGCTGCCTGACCCACTGAGTTACTCCAGCATTCTGTCAGTTCCTCATTTCTTCCATCCCTGTCTTATCATGGGCAACAGGACAGTAGTGTTTGTTGTCAGTTTGTGGGCAGTGTGATGATCACCCCTGTTTTGCTCACTGTACTTGCTGCTGGAGATTCAATCTCACTGGAGACAGCCACTTTGATCAGGCCCATTATACTGAAGGAGGGTCTCGACCCGAAACGTCACCCATTGCTTCTCTCAAGAGACGCTGCCTATCCCGCTGAGTTACTCCAGCTTTTGGTGTCTATCTTTGGTTGAAACCAGCATCGGCAGTTCCCTCCTACCCATTATCCTGTTGTCCTGGTATGTCTGTTTGTCTGCAGCATGTTTTCACCAAGCACACAGCCTACAGTGGCCTGTTTCCTTTATCATCGTTAGTTTTTGGCATATCTTTCATTCATTTATTCGATGTCTCCCAATATCACTGTCTATATCTCTTGTTTCACTTTCCCCTGACTCTGTCTGAAGAAAAGTCTCGACCCGAAACGCCACCCATTCCTTCTCTCCAGAGATGCTGTCTGACCCGCTGAGTTGCTTCATCTTTTTGTCTATCCATGGTATCATTACCTTTGTCCAAATCTACTTGCCTTTATTAGCCTTCATATTATCTCCATGACTTTGCCTTCATCTAATAGAGTCTTGTTTCGTGCAGGATTGGAAATGGTATTAGTATTCTAGTATTTCCTGCAAAGATTCTTAATTATAATTTGGGGCTGAAGGCTGATCTTATGAGGTGCACAAAATCATGAGAGGTATAGATGGGGTGAATGCACAGTCTTTTACCCAGGCTAGGGGAATCAAGAACCAGAGGACATAGGTTTAAGGTGAGAGGGGGAAAGATTTAAGAGGGAAACTGAGGGACAACTTCACACAGACGGTTGTTGGTGTATGGAACAAGCTGCCTGAGGAGTTAGTTAAGGCAGACAAGGACACTTGCATTGGTACATGGATAGTTTAGAGGAATACGGGCCATATGCGGGCAGGTGAGAATAGTGTAGGCATGGGCAAATTGGGCAGAAGGGCCTGTTTCTGTGCTTCAGGACTCCATAATTATGATTGTATGACTAATTATAATGTAGTGCTACACCTAGTTGTATTCCCCAGTTTAAGTAGTTCTAGTTGGCTCCTATTTCAGGGAAGGTAGAGTTTAGTGCTCTGGCTCTGTTATATTAGGAGGTTAGTGATGGGGAGTGTGAGGAGGTGAGGGCATTAGGATTGTAAGCTTTAGGTAAGGAGGGGAGAGTGATGTGAGGGTTAGGATTAAGGTTGAAGAATCACTCTTGCCTTTGATTCATTGAAGTGTAGATTGCAAACAGCACATCCAAAGCAAGGTATAGGATATAGACACAAGACTGGTGGCATTCTCAGCTGGACAAGCAGTGCCTATGGATGGAAAACCAGTGCTAATAACTTGAGTCTTTCATTTGTTGTTGACTGGGGCTCGTTTCTGTCGATAATATTCACTCGGCTGTTGTGGTGCTGGATTTGGTTTAAATATTGTATTTCCCACCTTTTAAAGACTTCTCCAGAAGCGCACCCCCCCATTTCCCTCCCTCCTATCCTCCTAACCTTCACCTTCCCACCCCTGTCTCATAATCATCTGCACCCCTTCTTCTTTCTCCATCTGAAGATTGAAAGCACGCACCACCAGACTCGGGAACAGCTTCTTCCCCTCGGTTATTGGGCTCACGAATGGCCTGTCCATACACTAGAGTACTTGTCTGATTCACCTCTACCCCATTGCGGACATTGGACTTTGTCTCTGGCTCTGGGAAAGAGTGCCGAATATTGTCCCACGACATTGCTGGGAACTATATTCTGCACTCCGTATCTTCCCATTTGCTCTCGGAAAGAATTGCAGATGCTGGTTTAAATCGAAGATAGACACAAAATGCTGGAGTAAGTCAGCGGGACAGGCAGCATCACTGGAAAGAAGGAATGAGTGACGTTTTGGGTCGAGACCCTTCTTCAGATGAGATGAGAAGAACTTTTTTCACACAGAGAGTGGTGAATCTCTGGAACTCTCTGCCACAGAAGGTAGTTGAGGCCAGTTCATTGGCTATATTTAAGAGGAAGTTAGATGTGGCCCTTCTGGCTAAGGGGGTATGGAGAGAAGGCAGGTACAGGATACTGAATTGGATGATCAGCCATGATCATATTGAATGGCGGTGCAGGCTCGAAGGGCCGAATGGCCTACTCCTGCACCTAATTTCTATGTTTCTATGTTTCAGACTCCAAAGATGTACAAGGTTTGTAGGTTAATTGGCTTTGGTTAAAAAAAATGTAAATTGTTCCTAGTGTGTAGGATAGTGTTAGTGTACAAGGTGATCGCTACATGATGCAGACTTGGTTTCCACGCTGTATCTCTAAACTCTAAAGTAAAGACCAGAGGGCATAGCTTTAAGGCAAAGTTTAAAGGAGATGTGCGGGACAGTTTTTATTTGCAATGAGAATGGTGGGTGCCTGGAACGTGCTGCTGTGGGTGGAGGCAGCTACG
Source organism: Leucoraja erinaceus (assembly GCF_028641065.1). Classification (NCBI taxonomy): domain Eukaryota; kingdom Metazoa; phylum Chordata; class Chondrichthyes; order Rajiformes; family Rajidae; genus Leucoraja; species Leucoraja erinaceus. Next base: position 16,764 of record NW_026576619.1, read on the forward strand.
ACTGGCGTTTAGAGGCTTTTAGATTGGCACATGGATATACAAGGAATGGAGGGATATGGATCACATCAAGGCAGAGGAGATTAGTATAATTTGGCAACATGTTAGATATGGACATTGTGGACCTGTTCCTGCACTGTCATGTTCTGATGTTCTAATTAAACACTAAGGCAATACATTCTTAGATTGGAAACTCCATCACACTGTGATGGGAAAAGACTGCCTAGGAAACCCATGAATGTGGTGGATGGAAAGAGCCAGCAGTCTGCTGACCTTGTGGCATTTGTCAGCGGCTCGAGTAGCTGAAGTGTCGCCCCACTGAGAAGGAGAAGCTAGCACGGACAGGAGTGTTTAGTATAGTGCCTCCATCTCGCAGTGCACTATCCTGTCCAGGCTCACCTCTGGCAACACAGTGGCGTGGCGGTACAGTTGCCAAACAGCGCCAGACACCCGGGTTCCATCCTGACTAAGGGTGCCGTGTGTACGCAGTTTGTACCTTCTCCCCGTGACCTGCGTGGGTATTCTCCGTGCGCCCCTGTTTCCTCCCGCACTCCAAAGACGTGCAGGTTTGTAGGTTAATTTGGCTTCTGTAAATTGTCCCTAGTGTGCAGGTTAGTGTTAGTATACAGGGTGATCGCTGGGCAACGTGGACTAAAGGGCCTGTTTCCACCCTGTATCTCTAAAACCAAAACTAACAAAACACTTCACCAGAGTGTTCAAATAAATGGTGGGTGATTGTCAGTGGAGTATGAGGCAGGAGAGCAGGAGAACATCTGTGAGTATCTGGGCTGTACAAGGGAGGAGGGTGTCATACAGCACGGAAACAGGCCCTTCAGACCCAACTCCTCCATGCTGACCATGTACTTCTGTGACTCTGGCCATGATGTCAAGGATGGCATCTTGACTCCCTGGTGCAATGGGCAAGATTAAAATGGGAGGAAGAGGATGAGGGGCAAAATGTTACGGTCTTGGTTGACAGAAAGATGAGGTCCTGCAGTGAGACTTTGGGGAGCTGAAGGGCCTGTCCCACTTAGGCCACTCTTTGGGCGACTGCCAGGGACTAGTTTTAATGGAATTCACCTACAACACCTGGCGAAAACCAACGACAGCAAAAATTGTTGCCACTGTCACCAAAAATGTTTCATCTTGTTGAAGAATTTGTGGCAGTCACCAGTAGTCGCCCAAAAAATCGCCTGTGCGACAGACCCATAAAAACCCAGCAAGACCTCATTGGATTACTCACAGTGTCATGGAAGTCCTAAATGTAAGGGGCTTTAAAATAGAACAAGTGAATGTTTGACTGCAAGAAAATCTTAGAGTTTGCTTTAGAACTACAGTGTGGGAACAGGCCCATCGGCCCAAAGACCAGTGATCCCTGCACAATAACAGTATCCTACACACATGAGGGACAATTTACAATTTTACCATAGCCAATTAACCCGAGGAAAGATTGAAAAGACTAGGCTTGTATTCACTGGAGTTTAGAAGGATGAGGGGGATCTTATAGAAACATATAAAATTATAAAAGGACTGGACAAGCTAGATGCAGGAAAAATGTTCCCAATGTTGGGTGAGTCCAGAATCAAGGGCTACAGACTTAGAATAAAGGGGAGGCCATTTAAGACTGAGGTGAGAAAAAACGTTTTCACCCAGAGAGTTGTGAATTTGTGGAATTCTCTGCCACAGAGGGCAGTGGAGATTGGATGGATTTAAGAGAGAGTTAGATAGAGCTCTAGGGGCTAGTGGAATCAAGGGATATGGGGAGAAGGCAGGCGCGGGTTATTGATTAGGGACGATCAGCCATGATCACAATGAATGGCAGTGCTGGCTCGAAGGGCCGAATGGCCTCCTGCACCTATTTTCAATGTTTCTAACCTACAAACCTGAACATCTTTGGAGTGTGGGAGGAAACCCACGCATGGCACGGGAAAAACGTACAAACTCCGTGCAGATATCACCCGTAGCCAAGATTGAACCCGAATCTCTAGCGCTGTAAGGCAGCAACTCTACCCCCGTGCCACCTCAGAAAATTCTGAGACTTTGAGACAGTACAACTTGAACACGTTACATCGCAACTGAACCAGGACTAGTATTCTCCAGGATGTTTTGGAGTCTTTAAACTAGCTAGTCAGTGTAATGTTAGTAAGAGAGAAACAATGCTGGTACTGGAAGTTAGCAAGGTAGTATCCATAACTTGGGGAGGTGGAGGAAATGTTAAAGGGTTTAATTTGAAGGCATGATGTTTAAAGCCTGACTGTCATATGTTTCAATATTCAGGTCCACGGCCGATTATGTGGCAACTGGTGGCCCAGCACCTCCTATAAGCCAGACACAATTGTGAGAGTGTACTTGAATTAACCCCCCCTCCCCCGTAGTCCTGAACATGTGGTACGTAGGCCGGGTGAGGTGGCCAATCTGGATATGGTTCTGTCCCCATTCAGGCAAGTCAACCGGTATTTGAAGTTGGATGCTTGTAAATTACAAGTTGGAACAAGTCCAGATTAGCTTATTATAGACCAGGGGTTGCAGATACTGGGATCAAAAGCAAAACACAATGTTGGAGTAACTCAATGGGTCAGGAAGCATCTGTGGAGGGAATGGCCAGGCAATGTTTTGGGTCAGGATCTTTCTTGAGATGGAGGGAGAGGGATTGGTTGGTTAACGCCTGTGCAGGATAAACTGCTACAGTTTGCAGTATTGTCATGAGGTTAGATTCATGCATTAGAATCCCATTTACCTGGATGAGAATTCCTAGTTGCGATATTACAGGTTTAGTTTAGAGATACAGCATGGAAACAAGCCCTTTTGGCCCACCGAGTGGGGTTGCCACAGTAATATTGTCTACAGTGTAAAGTGTGAGTTTTACAGGCCAGAACACGTGTGGTCGGGGACTTCAATGAACAGTCAATCCCGAAACATTACTAATCCAAGTTCTCTTTCTCTGTAATATATTTCCCCGTAAGTCTGCAGGCCAGGATAGAGTGGATGTGGAGAGGATGTTTCCACTAGTGAGAGAGTCTAGGACCAAAGGACACAGCCTCAGAATAAAAGGACGTACCTTTGGAAAGAAGAGAGGGCAGAGGGAGTGGATGCCAAGTCAATGGATATGTTTAAGGTGGAGATTGATGTGTTCTTGATTAGTTAGTGTGTCAGGGGTTATGGGGAGCAGGCAGAAGAATGTAGTTGAGAGGGAAAGATAGATAATAATAACCATACTATATTAACCAAGTATGTTTTGTAACATACGAGGAATTTGATTTGCCATACAGTCACACCAATAAAAAGCAACAAATACATTTTAACATAAACATCCACCACAGTGACTCCTCCACATTCCTCACTGTGATGGAAGGCGAAAAAAAAAGTTTGATCTCTTCCCTTCTTTGTCCTCTCGAAGTCGAAGTCCTCGAGCCTTCTGTGTTCGGGACGATCTTGGCTTCTGTAGCCGGCCGTGTCCGGGCGATCAAGCTCCCGCATCGGGGGGGATCTCAGCTCAGATTAGGCATGATTGAATGGCGGAGTAGACTCGATGGGCCGAATGGCCTAATTCTGCCCCAAGAACGTGTATTTGGGCAGTATGAAACTAGAGGCTTCTAAATTCAGAGCAATACATTGGGGAGAGTGAGTGTAAGGATGAATGGTGTAGATAGGTTTAAGTGGAATCTAGAGAATGCATGTGGCAGAAGGAATAGATGTGCACATGAATTTTAATAGCTGTAGGCTGAGGAATATGAATGTTACGGCATAAATCTCCTGCTTTTTGGTGTCAGTTAATGTAATACAGGAAAGAGTATACAGAAGATTTGTGAGGATGCCACGGCTATAGAGAGAGGTTGAGTGGACTGGGTCTCTATTCCTTGGAGTGCAGGAGGATGAAGGGTGATCTTAAAGAGGTGTACAAAATCATGAGAGGAATAGATCGGGTAGATACAGAGTTGCCCAGAGTAGGTGAATCGAGGACCAGTGGGCATAGGTTTAAGGTGAAGAGAAAAAGACTTAATAGGAATCCGAGGGGTAACTTTTTTGCACAAAGGGTGGTGGGTGCATGGAACAAACTGCCAGAGGAGCTAGTTCAGGTAGGGACTATCCCAACATTTAAGAAACAGTTAGACATGGATAGGACAGGTTTAGAGGACCTGGACCTTGAGTACAACATTATGACCATAAGGTCAAAAGGACATAAGTGATAGGGGCAGAGTTAGGCCATTCGGCCCATCAAGTCTACTCCGCCATTCAATCATGGCTGATCTATCCTTCCTAACCCCATTCTCCTGCCCTCTCCCCATAACCTCTGACACCAGTACTAATCAAGAATCTATCTATCTCTGCCTTAAATATATCCACTGATTTGACCATGATTGAATGGTGGAGTGGACTTGATGGGCCGAATGGCCTAACTCTACTCCGATCACTTATGTTCTTATGACCTTGTTGTACTCAACCCCCTACACACCAGAGATTTGGGAAGCAGGACATCACTTCAGTGTGGCATTAAGGGGTGCTACTCAAGTTGGAGGTGCTCCCCTTTAAACTGAGGTCCCATCTCTCCTCTGCCTTGGTTGGAGAAGTTAACCGAGTACCATTTGCAAGAGTGGGTGTTCTTCCTGTTGTCCCAGCCAATGTTTCTGCTTCTAAAAACATCACTTGAAAAGAAGCTTTTAGTCACATTGCCCTGAAAAATATTAGCTACAGCAATTCTGACGTTGGCCGCTGTAATTCATTAGTACCTTGGGAGCTGTAGGAATCCACATTTTTCTGAGAATCGGGTGGGTGTGTGGTCACAGCAGACTGGTCGTATACTTCAACACACCTGTATGTTGGCAGAGCCAAACTACTCATGGAACAGAGACCAATACAGAACAGAAATAGACCCTCAGCCCCCAATGTCCAGACTGATTATGATGCCCAGTTAAACTAATCTCCTCTGTCTGCATCTGACCCATATCCCTCCACTCCCCGCATATTCATGTGCCTATCCAAAAGCTGCTTCAATTCCACCACCCTTGGCAATGCGTTCCAGGCACTTGCCACTCTGTGGAAACAAAACTTGCCCTGCACATCTCCTATAACCTTTGCCCCGCTCACCTTGACACAGTGAGGTTAGTGTGGCACAGGGGTAGAGTTGCTGCCTTACAGGGTCAGAGACCCAGGTTACAGGTGCTGTCCGTATGGAGTTTGTATGTTATCCCCGTGACCTGCGTGGGTTTTCTCCGGGATCTTCGGTTTCCTCCCACACTCCAAAGACGGGCAGGTTTGTAGGTGTATTGGTTTGGTATAATTGTAAATTGTCCCCAGTGTGTTGGTGTGTGTGGATCGCTAGTTGGATTGCTGGTTGATGTGGACTCGATGATCCAAAGGGTCTATTTCCACGCTGTATCTCTAAACTAAACTGTGCCCATGTCTTTGACATTGCCACCCTGGGAAAGAGGTTCTGCCTGTCTACCCTAACTGTGCCAAAGACCCAACCAAAACTGGTTGGGTTTCTGCCAAGGACCAAGTGAAAGGTCTTCAGATCAACCACATGTAAGATGGAGGTGTAGAGAGCACGGCCATTCACAGCTGATGCAACCAGAGAATTGGAAACTGTTGAAGTGTCAGCAGGCATGGGAGGGATGAGACTGAACCAGGAGCTATAACATGGAGTCAAGACAGGAGGAAATGTTTCGTGGGGCAAGAACAGGCTGAATCATGTCCTGCTGTAAGGTCTCGACCAAAAAAGTTGACATTCCCCCTCCCACGGATGCTATTTGACCCGCTGAGACTCTCCATGAGCAACTGAGCTGCCCCTGATTCCAGCATCTTTATTCTCATGTGTCTTTCTGAAGCAGTGGTTCTGCCCACACTGCTGTTTGGGGATGTCGGGCGAGATGATGAAGCGGGTTTTTGCAGAGCCTGAAACGGCGCGTGGTTGGCAGCTGGGAGATGGTGGTGAGAGGGGAGACAATGGCCTGACGTTCGCTCGTTGGATCATAGAGTGGAGGAAGGCACGGGGATGTGTCTCGAGACCTGTGGCTTGTTTTCTTGTGAGGTAGAGGACAATTTAGTTTAGAAATATGCCCTTGGGCCCACTGAGACCGCACTAACCAGCGATCCCCGAACACTATCATTATCCAACACACACAAGGGACAATTTACAAATTATAACCAAAGCCAATTAACCTATAAACCTGCACATCTTTGGATTGTGGGAGGAAACCGGAGCACCCGGAGAAACTTCATGCAGGTCACGGGTACAAACTCCGTACAGACAGCACCCGTAGTCAGGATCGAACCCGGATCTCTGGCCCTGTGAGGCAGCAGCTCTACCACTGCGTCACCATGCCGCAGTTAGCCAGAGCACAACCTTTGTCAGCAGGTTTGATACCAGGATTGGTTCTTCGTGAACAAAATGCTGCCAGATCAAAAGAGCAGAGGTAAGGATCATGGAACGCTCACGTTGGCCAATGTCCCACCAGCAGTGAACAGTGACCAGAAGGAGGGAGAATGCCAATTGTTTGCGTGAACCTGCGATCGTGCGTGGGTTTGAGTAGTGGAGGGTGGAATTTGCAGTTGAAATCCATGTAAAACAAATTGAAATTGAAGACGTTAAGGAAAAATGTATCGCGAACTTTGGTTGAAAAATAAACGTATAAAAGCAAGCGAGAAAGGAAACAAATGACTGAGGCTGAGCCTGGTAAAAGACACGGCCACAAGTCCCACTGGAGAGTGGAGGAGAATGTCACTGCTGGCCTCCCTGGGAGAAAAAGTCAATACAATGATAATAGCAAGAAAACGCTGCCGATGCTGAAATGAGTGACAGAGATTGCTGTTGCCTGCCCGCTAGGACAGCCTCTGTGTTTAATTACTGGTGTAAACGGTAAAACACAGTCTTCCTTTTCCATGCCCTCTGGCTGCCTGGACCTAGACGTGACAATTCAGCCACACCAAGCATGGTGATGCAGCGGTACATTTGTTGCTTCACAGCGCCAGAGACCTGGGTTCGATCCAGACTCCGGGTGCTGTCTGTACATTCTCCCCGTGACCTGCGTGGGTTTTCTCCGAGATCTTTGGTTTCCTCCCACACTCCTAAGACGTACAGGTTTGTAGGTTAATTGGCTCGGTATACTTGAAAAATTGTCCGTAGTATGCTAATGTGCAGGGATCGCTGGTCGGTGTGGACTTGCTGGATGAATGCCCTGTTTCTGCGCTGTATCTCTAAATTAAACTAAACCAAATGTGCTTGGTAGCTTCCCTGAGCTGCCTTTCTCTTCCTTTCTCTTTGCCCTGACCTGACCAAAGTAGACCTCCCTGACAAAGAGCGGAGGCCACTGGTAGCCAAGCCAGCTCGATGGTGACATTTGCATTTGTCTATGGATCTGCATTGGTTTCTGCTTCAGTCGGTCTTACTTGCTCTCCGCCATGGTGTAGATATGTTGGAGTCCTGGTGATCATTAAAATGCTAGGATCGATACCTCTCCTGGACTAGACTTGAAAGTGACCCTGTGAAATTCCTTCTCTCTAACTGGGTTGCAGCATAGCTTGGTTTGGGAACAGCTCTGCCCAAGTCCAAAAAGGAATTACAGAGAGTTGTGGCTTTAGCCCAGTCCCTGTCTCAGTCCAGACTCCCCACCATTGACGTAGGAAAGATCTACAGATTTACACCGAAGATGGAAACTCCAGCATTTTGTGTCTATCCCCATCATTGATTCTGTCTTCACTTCATGCTACCTCGGAAAAGCAGCCAACTGATTCAAAGACTTGTCCTATCCCCCTTATTCCTCCTCCTCCTCCCTGCTCCTGTTCTGCAAAAGGTACAGAAGCTTGAAAGCGCACACCACCAGACTTGTGAACAGTTTCGTCCACTGTTATTAGGCTTCCATAAGCTAGAGTCCTGTCTGATTCACCTCTACCCCATTGTGGGCATTGGACATTGTCTCTGCAACTGATGTTGAGTACTATATTCTGCACTCTGCACCTTGCCCATTGCTCTACACATTGTACTTGAGTTTGCTTGGTGGATGATGGGCAGATGGGTGGAGTAAGCGACCTTCTCTCCAGAGATTCTGCCTGTCCCACTGAGTTACTCCAGCATTTTGTATCTATCTTCTGTGTAAACCAGCAACTGCAGTTCCTTCATACTCATGATGTAGGGCAATGCTACAGAGCTGCCAAGTAGTACGGATTTTACGTATTTGGTACGGAAATGCAATAAGAATGTTGATGTACGGATTTGCTTTGTCAAATACGGATTTTTTAAAAATAGGCCTGACTTCCTGCTTCATTTTGCTGCTTAAAAAATGCAAGGATATAAAAAGTCATACTGTAACTCTAAAAATTATAGCAGATTAAATCTATTAGTGTTTTAAATTTCAAGATCTGGATGATTATTTTTGTAAGCTTTGATCTGCCTGTCCTGCTACAGGTTTAAACAGCGCTGTCAGTTTAGCGTGTGTGAACAGAGCTATGGGTTCTAATTAGAGAGCTACCAGCTGAAGCGCTATTGCCTTTACACATAGAGCTATCGGCTTTACACTTAGAACTATGGCCACAGCGCTATGGGTCACGGACTGTTTGGTGAGGGAGGAGAGAGGAAGGGAGGGAGAAAAAAGGAAGAAGAGAGGGAAGGAAAGGGGAGGGAAAGAAAAGAAGGAGGGGGAGGGAGAGGGAGGCTTCCAAAATGGCTTTGACATCATCATCTGGTGCTAAAAGCAGGAAGCAGCGGTTCGAACATAAATATACAAAGAGATGGCAATGAATTCACTGTCAAGTAAGGTGCATAGAAGACATGTCAATTGGTAGCAAAGTTATGCACTCTTGTACTCTTACATGGGTAATTACCTGGGGGAGGGGATGGCTTGGGTGGGAAGGGATGAGTTGACCAGGGAGTTGCGGAGGGAACGGTCTCTGTGGAAAGGGGTGGAGATGAGAAAATCTGGCCAGTAGAGGGATCCCATTGGACAATGATCATTGCCACATGTACCGAGCGAGGTACAGTGAAAAGCTTTTATAGCGTGCTAACCAGTCAGCGGAAAGACATGACACGATTCCAATCGAGCCGTCCACCGTGTACAAATAAAAGCTGAAGGGAATAAGGTAAAGTCTGATCATTCTCCCCCCGTGAGGCTGATAGGAGGTCAAGACCACTCTCTGTTTGGTCGGATGGTTAAGATGCCTGATGACAGCTGGGATGAAACTGTCCCTGAATCTGGAGGTGTGCGTTTGTTTTCACACTTCTGTACCTCTTGCCTGATGGGAGAGGGGAGAAGAGGGAAGTGGTTGGGGTGAGATTGGTCCTTGATTATGCTGCTGGCCTTGCTGAGGCAGCGTGAGGTGTAGATGGAGTGGATGGAAGGGAGGTTGGTTTGTGTGCGTGCGTGATGGTCTGGGCTACATTCTCTTGTGGTCTTGGATGGAGCTGTTCCCAAACCAGGCTGTGATACATAAAATGCTTTCCAAGGCGCATCTGTAGATGTTTGTGTGAGATGCTGGGGACATGCCAAACGACTTAGGCCTTCTAAGGAAGTAGAGGCGATGGTGTGCTTTCTTCATGTGCAATAGAGCCGATCCTCCCAGCAAAGTTGGCCTCACAGTCACTCTGGTTTTTGTTTTCCTCCCTTGTAGTTTAAAGATGAAATATCCAAACGGTTCAAAGCCAAGCAGGAGCAGCTGGTGCTTATCTTTGCTGGGAAGATCCTGAAGGATGGAGATACGCTCAGCCAACACGGAATAAAGGATGGCCTCACTGTGCACTTGGTCATAAAAACAGCGCAGAGGTAAGTGCTTGCCTGTGCTGCTTCAGCTCCCCTTCATCCTGCATCCACCTCTGGTACTTTCACCTGCATCCGCTGGAGATGCAACACCTGTCCCTATACCTCCCCCCTCCACTCTGTCCAAGGTCCCCAACAGTCTTCTCAGGTGAAGCAGAGGTTTTGACTTGCACCTCCTCCAATCGCATCAACTGTATCCGCTGTTCCAGGTGTGGAATCCTGTATATTGGCGAGACCAAGCGCTGGCTTCACTGAACACCTCCGCTCAGTCCACCTAAACTTACCTGATCTCCCGGTTGCTCAACACTTTAACTCCCTCTTCCATTCTCACACTGACCCTTCTATCCTGGGTCTCCTCCGTGGTCAGAGTGAGGCCTAGTGCAAATTGGAGGAACGGCATCACATATTTCACTTGGGCAGCTTACACCCCAGAGGTACAGTGCCCTCCATAATGTTTGGGACAATGCCCTGTCTTTTATGTAAAGTGAAATCTGGCTTGATTGTAATGTGTAGGAAAGAACTGCAGATGCTGGGTTAAATGGAAGGTGTAGACAGATTGCTGGAAGGTCTCGACATTCACCGGCTTCACACGATCTATACCTAGTTGTGACATCCAAGTCAGTAGCTTACCTCCGCTAATTGCCATCAACAACATTTTCCATTTGTTTCTGCCGTGTCATGTTAATGCTAGTGGCAGCTGTGCCCCAACATATACACAATCTATGGATCAAATTCAACACGCTGTTCTGAAATTCATTGTCCTCATGTAAAACGAGGCAGGATTGAATTTGTCGACTGATCGCAGGTTACCAGGGCATTAGATCAGCCACACAACACAATGTATAGCACGAGCTGAGTATATGGACTGTGTGCATCTGAAGAGAGGTCTCGACCCGAAAACATCGCCCATTCCTTCCCTCCAGAGCTGCTGCATTTTGTGTCTACGTACGATTTAAACCAGCATCTGCAGTTCTTTCTTACACATTTGCAGTTCCCTCCTACACATATGGACTTTAATATGAGCTAGTGGGCCGACACTGTGGTGCTGTGGTAGAGTTGCTGCCTCACAGCGTCAGAGTCCCGGCTATGGGTGCTATCTGTACAGATTTTGTACGTTCTCTCTGTGGGTTTGCTCTGGTTTTCTCCCACATTCCAAAGACGTACAGGATTGTAGGATAATTGGCTTTGGTAAAAAATAGTAAATTGTCCCTGGTGTGCAGGATAGTGATAGTGTACGGGGTGATTGCTATTCAGCGTGGACTCGGTGGGCCATAGGACATGTTTCTGCACTCTATCACTAAAGTCTCAAGTGTGTTGAACTTTGGGAGGTCGAATGCAAAGGGAATATATACAATTAATGGCAAGCATTAATCTGCAGAGAGATCTTAGTGTCCAAGTACATAGCCCACTCTCAATGGCAACACAGGGAGAGTGGTAATATGGTAGGCTTATCTTCATTGGGCAGGGAGGGCATTGAGTATAGCAATCAGGAAGTAATGATGTGCCTTTATGAAACTTTGGTGAGGTTGCACGTGGTGTATTGCGTGGAGTTCTCTTTGTCCCGATGCAGGAAGGATGTAGGGGCTATGGAGAGAGTGCAGAGGAAGTTTACCAGAATGATGCCTGGATTGAGGGACAATAGCTGCAGGGAGAGGTTGGACAGACTTGGATTGTTTTGTCTGGAACGCCAGGGGGTAAGGTGCAACTTGTGCATAAAAATATGAGAGGCTCAGATACGTTCTGACTGTCTACCCTTTCACACCCCCCCCCAGAAGGAAATACCAAATACTAGATTCCTTTATCCTGTATCTGTAGGGGGAGGGGAGGGGGGGTGGGGGGGGGGGTATATAGGTGCAAGGGGACTGGGAGAGGAGGAACAATGGGGTCTCGGGGGTGGGAGGTGAGTTTGCAAAGCTGGGGAAACGAGTGGACTGAAGATTTGAGATTCCAAATGCTGGAAAATGAATTTTAAACCTCAAGTATGTAGGTACAAATGCAGCATGCTTGTACAAGCAAGATATATGACAGTGTTAAACCTTCCTGGCAGCCCTTCTGTTAAAAACAAGCACTTGGTGCTTTTTAAAATAATGTTTGTTGCACCTTCGGCCTCCCTCTGGACTGTTATAATTAATGTTTACCCTTGCTGTAATCTCCCCTGACAATTCTGGGTTTCTGTTAACAAGCGGGCCAGTGCTTGTATCTAGTTTAGTTTAGCGATACAGCGTGGAAACAGGCCCTTCGGCCCACCGAGTCCGCACCGACCAGCGATCCCCGCACACTAACACTATCCAACACACACGAGGGACACATGATCCACAGTATACAGATCCAGGATAAAGGGAATAACGTTTAGTGCAAGGCAAAGTTCCATTAAAGATAGTCAGAGGGTCTCCAAGTGTCTTTTAGATGTCGTAATTGTACCCATCTGTACCACCTCCTCTAAAGTATCCTCCTAACCCCTTTACACCTCAATCCCAACTGTTTATACCTGACATTTATCTGCTTTTTATTCGTGTCGAAAGTCTTATGTCATCCAGGTTTCCCTAATCTTGCCGTTACTCTTCACAGGAACATTCTGGCTATGAAACCGTCCGATCTCACTTTTAAAAGCCTCTCACTCACCAGGCATCTCTTTATCTGCAAATAGCTTTCCCCAGTTGGGTGGTGCAGTGGTAGAGTTGCTGCCTCACAGTGCCACAGACCCGGGGTTTGATCCTGACTACGGGTGCTGTCTGTACAGACTTTGTACTTTGTCCCTGTGACCGTGTGGGTTTTCCCCAGGTGCTCAGGTTTCTTCCCACACTCCAAAGTTCAATTGGCTTCGGTAAAGATTATAAATGACCCCGAGTGCAGCATCTCCAGAGAACGTGGATAGCTGATGTTTTGGGTTGAGAGAAATCATAAATTTACAGCTTTTAAATCTTTGTTGTGTCATATCCAGTTTAATGACATTCTTCCTAAAGCAGGACAACGAGAGTTGTACACAACGAGAATGGTACTCCAAATGTGGCCCTGTCAGTATCTTGTACAACTGTAACTCGATGTCCCAACTCCTGTACACAATACCTTGACCCATGAAGGCAAGCAAGTTAGGCGCCTTCTTCACCATCCTGTCTACTCATGGAACGGTATTCCTGCAGCCCTAGGTCTCTGTTTCATGGCCCTCTCCATTCACACCCAAACAGTTAATAGAAATAATAAGCAGCAGTGGGGCCAGCAACGACCACTTGCCACAGGCCAAAGATAAACACACTGTACTCGAATAACAGTGCGTCAGGCAGCATCTATGGAGAAAAACGATGGGTGATGTTTCAGGTCGGGATTCTTCTTCAGACTCGGAATGAAGAAGGGTCCTGCCCTGAAAACTCACCCATCCTTTTTCCCCCCAGAGATGCTGCTTGACCTGCTGAGTTACTCCAGCACTTTGTGTCTATCTTCAGTATATGCTAGCTTCTGCAGTTCCTTTTTCTGAAAAACAATCCTGTTTTAGAACGAATAGAACGATGCTTCCAATGTTGCACTCCACGGACACTTGCCCTGTGTCCTGCTTTGTTGCTTCTTCCCAAAGCGTCTCCCTTGTTCCTGAAACTTTAGGAGTCTTCAGGAATACCGCTATCTCTAACAAATTATTGTCACTTTTGTTTGAATACTTGCCTTGATACATGTGAGCTACGAATAGTTCATCTTTCTTGTTTAGTTTAGTTTAGAGATACAGCGCGGAAACAGGCCCTTCGGCCCACCGGGTCCACACCGACCAGCGATCCCCACATATTAACACTATCCTGCACACGCTAGGGGCAATTTATTTTTAAATGTAGCCATTTTACCTACAAACCTGTACATCTTTTGATGTGGGAGGAAACGGAAGGTCTCAGAGAAAACCCACATGGTCATGGGGAGAACGTACAGAATCTGTACAGACAGCACCTGGAGTCGGGATCGAACCTGGGTCTCCGGCGCTGCAAGCACTGTAAGCCAGCAACTGTACCGCTGTGCCACCGTGCCGCCCTGGTGGAAAGTTTCTGCAGAGCATTATTAAATACACTTTAAATAGCTGTCACCGCTCACCTGACCTTTCCTTCAGCCTATTTCCCCAGTCCCTGGTGAATAACCACCACATACCTTTAATTATCCTTGTTTAAATTAAAAGCGCTGGGATTTGGACGCGAGGGAAATTCTACCACATTGCGTTCACTACTCCCGGGAGGATCCTTATCTGCACGATCTCTTTTAATCCCGCCTCATTGCCTCGGCAAGGCCACCAGCATAATCAAGGCCCAGTCTCGTCCCGGCCACTCCCTCTTCTCCCCTCTCCCATCAGGCAAGAGGTACAGAAGTGTGAAAACAAACGCACACGTCCAGATTCAGGGACAGTTTCTTCCCGGCTGTTATCAGACGTTTAAACCGTCCTCTCACCAACTGGAGAGTGGTCCTGTCCTCTCATCTACCTCATTGGAGACCCTCGGGCTATCTTTAATCGGACTTTGCTGGACTTTATCTTGCACTAAACATTATTCCCTTATCATGTATCTACGATTGTATCAAGCAATCCCAAACTACCGTCTACCTCATTGGGGACCCTTGGACTATCTTACCGCACTAAACGTTAATCGTGCTATTCCCTTTATCTCTGAACTAAACTAGTGTGGGAACGGGTGATCGCTGGTCGGCGTGGACTCAGTGAGCTTAAGGGTCTGTTTCCGCACTGTGTGTAGGATGGTGCTAGTGTATGGGAATCGCTAGTTGGCACGGACTCGGCACTGTATCGCTCAACTAAACGGGGAGTGGTGCAATTTGACATGTGGGCCTGGAAGGTTTATTCCCCCTCTAATGACACGTGGATTTGTGCGTGCGTTGCTTCACTTGCAAGCCAGGGACGGTAGAGACGGGATGAATTGTGTTATTGCTCGTTGGGCGTGGGCTTGGTGGGGTGTCTGTGGCCCTCTCGTTGCTGACTCGCGTGCCCTCCTGTTCTTTTGCCCCCCGCCAGGCTCCCGGACTCTGCCACACAGCCGTCGACGTCAGCCAGCGCTCCGTGCGTGGAGGAGACGGCAGCGAGGCCGGAGCAGCCTGCGGCCGCGGTCACCAGCACGAGCGGCGGGGCCAGCACCACGACCACGGCCGGAGCACCCCCACCCTCCCAGTCTGTCTTGTGTAAGTGTGGGCCTGCCCTGCACCGCGCGCGGCTTGCCAACGGGGCCTGAATGTGTAGGAAGGAACTTGCTGGTTTAAATGGAAGATAGGCAAACAAACGCTGGAGTAACCCAGCGGGACAGGAAGCATCTCTGGAGAGAAGTGGAAGAGATAGCATCTCTGGGTGACCCTTCTTTAGACCGGTGTCTGGGGAGAAGGAGGTGCAGAGATAAGGGAGAAAGGGAATGGAGATCAAAGGAAACGTAGGCTGGATCATTGTTGGCTGGGAGAAGGGAACAACTAAGCAAACAGAGATAAAATGTAATCGGAGACAGAACTGGGAAGATGGAGGGATGGGGAGAGAGGGAAAGCAAGGGTTACTTGAGGTTTAGAGAGAAGAGTTGTCAATGTCCATACCGTAGATAGACATAAAATGCTGGAGTAACTTAGCGGGACAGGCAGCATCTCTGGAGAGAAGTGGAAGAGATAGTGGGTGATGTTTTGAGTCTGAAGAAGGGTCTCGGCCCGAAGCGTCACCCATTCCTTCTCTGCAGAGATGCTGCCTGTCCCGCTGAGTTACTCCTGCATTCTTTATCTCTCTTGCCAAGGAAGCCATCAGATATCACTCCTCTACACTCGCCAATCTGCACCGTACTTCCAGACAGCTGAGGTACAGTATGTTACCCCTGTAAGGTCAAATGGTCAAAAGTGATAGGTGAAGAATTAGGTCACTCAGTCCATCGAGTCCACTCCACCATTTAATCATGGCTGACCTATCTTCCCCTCTCAACCCCATTCTCCTGTCTTCTCCCCATAACCCCTGACACCCGTACTAATCAAGAATCTGTCAATCTCCACCATAAATATATCCATTGACTTGGTCTCCACACCCTCTGACAAAAGAAATACCCCCTCATCTTTCTAAAGGAACATCCTTTTATTCTGAGGCTGTGACCTCTGGTCCTAGACTCTCCCACTAGTGGAAACATCCTCTCCACATCCACTCTATCCAGGCCTTTCGCTACACGATAATTTTCAATGAGGCACCCCCTCATCCTTCTAAACTCCAGCGAGTACAGGCCCAGCGACGCCAAACGCTCATCATAGGTTAACACTCTCATTCCGGGGTCATTATCATAAAATATCGTAAATCCTGTTACAAATCCTGTTGCCTCCAGGGTGCGATAACCAGAGAACAGGCAGCTGTGTCTGAGAGGCGGGGGATTGATAGATAAGGGCGCGAGTCAGTTGGGCCTGGAGTCAGTATCGTTTATTGTCACGTGTGCCAAGGTACAGTGAAAAACCTTTCTTGCGTGCTATCCAGTTGGCGGAAAGTTAATACCATATAACAATTACAGCACGGAAACAGGCCATCTCGGCCCTACAAGTCCGTGGCGAACAACTTTTTTTCCCCTTAGTCCCACCTGCCTGCACTCATACCATAACCCTCCATTCCCTTCTCATCCATATGCCTATCCAATTTATTTTTAAATGATACCAACGAACCTGCCTCCACCACTTCCACTGGAAGCTCATTCCACACCGCTACCACTCTCTGAGTAAAGAAGTTCCCCCTCATGTTACCCCTAAACCTCTGTCCCTTAATTCTGAAGTCATGTCCTCTTGTTTGAATCTTCCAAAATCTGTAGCATTGTTACTTAGCAGCTTCTTAGCCATGGAAACAGCCCTCATAGCTTGCTCATTTTTACAGATGAAGCGAACAGCATACTTATACGTGGTTACAATCGAGCTATTGACAGTGTATATGATGAGGGAATAACGTTTAGTGGAAGGTAAAGTCGGCAAAGTCCAAGTCAGGGTCACCAATGAGGTAGATAGTAGTTCAGCTCTGCTCTCTGGTTGGTGAGAGGATGGTTCAGTTGCCTGATAACAGCTGGGAAGAAAACTGTCCCTGAATCTGGATGTGTGCGTTTGCACGATGGGAGAGGGGTGAAGAGTGAGTGACCGGGATGAGACTGGTCCTTGATGCTGCTGGCCTTGCCGAGGCAGCGTGAGGTGTAGATGGAGTCAATGGAAGGGAGGTTGGTTTGTGTGATGGGATTGTTTGTGATGGGTTGTATTTTCCTCTCTCCACCAGCTGGATTCGGCGGCATTCCCGGACTCGGGAGCCTCGGAATGGGCTCGGCAAACTTCATGGAGCTGCAGCAGCAGATGCAACGGCAGCTGATGTCAAACCCGGACATGCTGGCGCAGATCATGGAGAACCCCTTCGTGCAAAACATGATGTCCAACCCCGACCTCATGAGGCAAATGATCATGTCCAACCCTCAGATGCAACAGCTGATGGAGAGAAACCCGGAGATCAGTCACATGTTAAACAACCCCGAACTCATGAGACAGGTGATGGCTTCCTTGTCAGTTGTGTCTCTAGAGATGGCTCCCAGCCCAGGCCACACTGTGTATGCTAGTCACAGAGGAGACGCAGGTTCGATCCCGACTACGGGTGCTGTCTGTACGGAGTTTGTACCTTCTCCCCGTCACCTGCGTGGGTTTTCTCCGGGTGCTCCGGTTTCCTCGGAGATTCTTACTTGCAGCAGCCCAACAGAATATGTAAAGAAGGGTCTCGACCCAAAATGTCAACCATTCTTTCTCTCCCGAGATGCTGCCTGTCCTGCTGAGTTACTCCAGCATTTTGTGTCTATCTTATGTAAACATAGTACTGTTTACTTGGGGAGGCACAGTGGTGCAGAGGTAGAGCTGCTGCCTCACAGCGCCAGAGTCCCGGGTTCGATCCTGACCTCGGGTGCTGTCTGTACGGAGTTTGTACGTTCTCCCCGTGACCAGGTGGGTTTTGTGCGAGATCTTCGGATTCCTCCCACACTCCAAAGGTTTTAGGTCAATTGGCTTGGGTTTGTATACTTGGTATAAGTGTAAATTGTCCCTAGTGTGGGTATGATAGTGTTACTGTGTGGGGAGCGCAGGTTGATGTGGACTCAGTCGGCCGAAGGGCCTGTTTCCGTGCTGTATCTCTAAACAAAAGAGTGGATCTGCAATCATGCATTACAATCGCTCCATTCTTTTAAATCTCATCTCCTACACCATGAATGGTCTGATTGTGATCTTGTACGGGTGTCAGAGGTTATGGAGAGAAGGCAGGAAAATGGTGTTAGAAGGGAGATTCAGATTCAGATTCAGATTCAATTTTAATTGTCATTGTCAGTGTACAGTACAGAGACAATGAAATGCATTTAGCATCTCCCTGGAAGAGCGACATAGCATACGATTTGAATAAATAATAATAAGTGTCCGGGGGGGGGGGGGGGGGTGATTGGCAGTCACCGGGGAAGGTGGTTGGGTAGAGTGACAGCCGCCAGAAAGAAGCTGTTCCTCGACCTGCTGGTTCGGCAACGGAGAGACCTGTAGCGCCTCCCGGATGGTAGGAGGGTAAACAGTCCATGGTTGGGGTGAGAGAGCAGTCCTTGGTGATGCTGAGCGCCCTCCGCAGACAGCGCTTGCTTTGGACAGACTCAATGGAGGGGAGCGAGGAACCGGTGATGCGTTGGGCAATTTTCACCACCCTCTGCAATGCCTTCCGGTCGGAGACAGAGCAGTTGCCATACCATACTGTGATGCAGTTGGTAAGGATGCTCTCGATGGTGCAGCAGTAGAAGTTCACCAGGATCTGAGGAGACAGATGGACCATTCTTCAGTCTCCTCAGAAAGAAGAGACGCTGATGAGCCTTCTTGATCAGAGTAGATACATCAGCCATGATTGAAAGGCGGACTGGACTGGACTAGACTGGACTGGACTTTTGTGTCTTATCTCTGGAGAGCGTATTCTTTAGCTGGAAAAAGGTGCAGGGAGGATGTACAAGGACGTTGTCAGGAATCGAGGGCCTGAGCTGTGGGGAGAGGTTTAGAAAGCTAGGACTTTATTCCTTGGAGTGCAGGAGGTTGAGGGGTGATCTTGTACTGTATAAGATCATGAGGGAATTAGTTGTGGTAAATGCACAGAGTTAGGGAATAGAGAATCAGAGGACATCGGTTTCAGGTGACGGGGGGGGGGGGAAAGATGGAATAGGAAGCTGAGGGGGGAATGTTTTCACACAGAGGGTGGTGGGTGTACGGAATGAGCTGCCGGAGGAGGTAGTTGTCCAGGTGTGAAGGAAGGAATTGCAACCAAAGATAGACATAAAAGCTGGAGTAACTCAGCGGAACTCGGCAGCATCTCTGGAGAAGGGTCTCACCCCGAAACGTCACCCATTTATTCGCTACAAGGAAGCTGCCTGTCCCGCTGAGTTACTCCAGCATTTTGTGTCTATCTGTCCAAGTGTCTTTGAAATGCTGTTATTGTACCATGAGAGGAATAGATCGGGTAGATGCCCAGAGTTGGGGAATCGAGGACCTTCGTATCCAGTATTTAGACGTATTATCGGGAATCATATCCAGAATTCTCTGGATACTTTCAAGAGATAGTTAGATAAGGCTCTTAAGATAGCGGAGTCAGGGGATATGGGGAGAAGGCAGGGACGGGGTACTGATTGGGGATGATCAGCCATAATCACAATGAATGGCGGTGCTGGCTCGAAGGGCTGAATGGCCTACTCCTGCACCTGTGGTCTATTGACATAGGTTCAAGGTGAAGGGGAAAAGATTTAATAAGAATCTGAAGGGTAACTTTTTCACACAAAGGATGGTGGGTGTATGGAACGAGCTGCCAGAGGAGGCAGTTGAGGCAGGGACTATCCCAACGTTTAAAAAACAGTTAGACAGGTGCATGGATAGGACAGGTTTGGAGGGATATGGACCAAGCGCAGGCAGGTGAGACTAGTATGGCTGGAACGTTGGGCCGAAGGGCCTGTTTCCACACTGTATCACTCTATGACCTGCCTCTAACCATTCAATAACACAGAGCATGTCCTTTATTTTGACTGTCTGCAGACGATGGAACTGGCCCGCAACCCGGCTATGATGCAGGAGATGATGAGGAACCAGGACCGGGCACTCAGCAACCTGGAGAGCATCCCCGGCGGCTACAATGCGCTACGACGCATGTACACCGACATCCAGGAGCCCATGTTCAGTGCGGCCAGGGAACAGGTAGCTTCCATAGTCGGAGCGGGAACATTACAGTCTAAATGTGTACCAAGGAACTGCAGATGCTGGTTTAAAACCGAAGATAGATACAAAATGCTGGAGTAATTCAGTGGGACAGGCAGCATCTCTGGAGAGAAGGAATGGGTGACGTTTCGGGTCGAGACCCTTCTTCAGAATGGGTAGGGATATGGGAAACGAGAGACAGACGGTGATGTTGAGAGATAAAGAACAATGAATGAAAGATGCAAAAAGTAACGACGATACAGGAAACAGGCCATTGTTAGCTGTTTGTAGGGTGCAAACGAGAAGCTGGTGCGGCTTGGATGGGGAGGGATAGAGAGAGAGAGGGAATGCCGGTTTAGGGATAGAGAGAGTTACTAACTCTAAATCAAAATTCATACCAGTGGGCTGTAAGTTGTCCAAGCGGAGTATGCGATGATGTTCCTGTAAATGGCTTGCTCCTTATTCTTAAACTGTGTGTGTGGCCCCTGGTTCTGGGCTCCCCCAACATCGGGAACATGTTTCCTGCCTCTAGTGTGTCCAAGCCCTTAACGATCTTATATGTTTCAATGAGACACCCTCTCATCCTTCTAAACTCCAGAGTGTACAAGCCCAGCGGACTCTGCCCCTGTTGTGACTGGGGGAAGGGGGAGCAAGAGCAGGACTCTGCGATTAGAGAGGAGCCGTGTCAGGCCCTCATCTATGTTAAGAAGAGAGGAAACCCCGTTTGCTAAAGAATGAGGACATCTCGGGTGTCATGATAGGGGCCCAGATGCGGCGTAGACTGTCATAAGTGAGCGGGCGATCGCTAGTTGTTGTGTGGGCCACAGAGCCTGTTGTCATGCTGTCTTTCAATCAACCTTGATGAAACCCTTTCATATTGTAAATTTGGGTTGGATTGTAATGTGTGACCTGACCTCGCGAATCGGGGTCTTGCAGATCAGGAGCTCGTCAATTAGAGTTTGCGTAATTGGGAGCTTGTGAATTGGGAGCTCGTGAATTGGGTGCTCGTGAATTGGGAGCTCGTGAATTGGAGCTTGTGAATTGGGAGCTCGTGAATTGGGAGCGTGTGAATGGGGAGCTCGTGAATTGGGAGCTCGTGAATTGGGAGCTCGTGAATTGGGAGCTCGTGAATTGGGAGCTTGTGAATGGGGATGCCGTGAATCACACGTCATGCATGTGCTTTTGTTTTGTAGTTTGGGGGCAACCCATTCACAGCCCTGGGTGGAGGCTCGGACAGCAACGCCCAGCCGTCACGGACCGAGAACAGGGAGCCTTTGCCCAACCCCTGGGTACCAACTTCGCCCTCGTCTCCAGCCGCCAGCACCACCAGCGAGGGAGGCAACGGCAGCAACCAGACAAGCGCACCCGTGTCCAACCCCTTCAGCATCAACTCAGGGAGCTTAGGAAACGGTAGGTATCACACACTGTGTAGGAAGGAACTGCAGATGCTGGTGTATACCGAAGATAGACACAAAATGCTGGAGTAACTCAGCGGGACAGGCAGCATCTCTGAAGAGAAGGAGTGGGTGACGTTTCGGGTCGAGACCCTTCTTCAGACCTTCTCTCTAGAGAGGCTGGTGCCCAACTGGGTAGCATTTCGCCCTCGATCTCCAGATTTAAACCAGCATCGACAGTTCTTTTCAACGGCAATGCAACCAGACAAGCGCACCCGTGTCCAACCCCTTCTGCATCAACTCAGGGAGCTATGTGAAACGGTAGGTATGCACACTGTGTGTGAAGGAACTGCGATGTGTGGTGTGTACCGAAGATAGACACAAAATGCTGCGTAACTCAGCGTGCATGTGTGCATCTCTGTGCGAGAAGGAGTGGGTGACGTTTGTGGTCGAGTGCCTTCTGCAGTGTTCTCTGTATGTTTGTGTGTGTGATTTGCTACAGCATTGCGTGTGTGTCGACAGGAGATTTGAAGGGAGATCTATGTTCTTTGATTGCAAACTTCATGGGATACTGTAACCGTTTCACCTTGGGACTGGTGCCAGGAACAGCACTATGTTAGGTACAGAGTTGTGCAGCAGTGTGTGTTGCTATGTGCATGTGTTATCTGCCACATATGCAGGCGCACAGTGCGTGCGTGCCACTGTTTGTGTGTGCAGGCGCGTTTGAAGGATGCGTGAATGTTTGTGTGCGTGCGTGTGCGTGCGTGTGTGTTTGTGTGTGCGTGCGTGTGTGTTTATGTGTGCGTGCGTGTGCGTGCGCGTGTGTATGTCACAGGAGAAGTGAAGGGAGAAAATGTGTGTTGATTGCAAACTGGGGCACTGTAACCTTTTCACCTTGGGACCTGGTGCCAGGAACAGCACAGGTTAGGTACAGAGTTGGGACAGCAGAGTGTGTTCTATAGTGTTTATCTGCCACATATGCAACTGCACAGTGACATTCCACTTTTACTCCTGTATTCACTGGAATTTCGAAGGATAAGAGGGAATCTTATAGAAACGTATAAAATTATTAAGGGAGTGGACAGGCTAGATGCAGTAAAAATGTTCCGGATGTTGGGGGAGTCCTGAACAAGGGGGTCTCAGTTTAAGATTCAGGTGGAGGTAATTTACGACTGAGATGAGGAAAAACCTTTTCACCCAGAGGGTTGTGAATCTGTGGAATTCTCTGCCACAGAAGGCAGTGGAGGCCAATTCACTGGATGTTTTCAAGAGAGAGTTAGATAGAGCTCTTCAGGCTAAAGGAATCAAGGGATATGGGAAGAAAGTGGGGATGGGTTACTGATTCTGGATGATCAGCCATGATCGTATTGAAGGGCCATGTGGCCTACTCCTGCACCTATTGTCTATGTTTCTATGAAGCGTGGGGGGGAACATATGGTAACTCTCTTGCCCGCTCTCTGCAGGGATGTTTAACAGTCCAGGGATGCAGAGCTTAATGCAGCAGATCTCGGAGAACCCTCAACTAATACAGAACATGCTGTCTGCGCCGTATATGAGGAGCATGATGCAGTCTCTGTCCCAGAACCCCGACCTCGCTTCACAGGTACCACGCTGCGTAACGCTCTCCGCGCCTCACACACACCCTCCCCACTCCACCCCATCCACGGCCAGCAATGCCAGGGGAGGGGAGTCTGTGCTTGGGGTTGGGGGTGGGTGTAGGTGGAAAGGACCCTCTCCCCGTGTTCCTCCTGGCCTGCAGGGGACAGAGGACTCAGTGGTTGGGAGAGGTGGTGGGGTCCAGGATGTGATCAACCACACAGTGGCGCACACGTCTTTAGAACGCATGATGAAACGGGTACAGCGCAGTGTTGTTGCTTGACAAGAAACCAAACTCAAGCACCAACTCGTGCACAGTGTCTATGCTCTGCCTCTACCGGTTACCATCCTCTGATCTCCACCCGTTTCCCCCCCGCTGCAGATTTTAATGAATAACCCGTTGTTTGCCGGCAACACACAGCTGCAGGATCAGCTCCGACTCCAGATGCCCATCTTCTTGCAGCAGGTAAAGCCGCCCGTCGCTGGGCTCTCGGTTGTCCTGTGCTCCCTCAAACCTCTCTTCCCCCCTCGCCTTGCTGGTGTGTGGCCGTGAGCAGCCTGTGAAAGAGACTGTGACCAGGGTATAGCTGGATACACTCATCCTCTTTCAGAGTGGCACAGCGGTAGAGTTGCTGCCTCACAGCGCCAGGGACACGGGTTCCATCCTGACTACGGGTGCTGTCAGTACGGAGTTTGTACGTTCTCCCTGTGGGTTTTCTCCAGGATCACCGGTTTCGTCCCACACTCCAAAGACTTACTGTTTAAGAAGGAACTGCAGATGCTGGAAAATCGAAGATACAGAGAAATGCTGGAGAAACTCAGCGGGTGCAGCAGCATCTATGGAGCGAAGTAAATGGCAACGTTTCGGGCCGATCAGTCTGATCAGATCAGTCTGAAGAAGGGTTTCGGCCCGAAATGTTGCCTATTTCCTTCGCTCCATAGATGCTGCTGCACCTGCTGAGTTTCTCCAGCATTTTTGTGTACCTCCAAAGACTTACAACAGGTTTGTAGGTTGATTGGGTTGGTATAATAGTAAATTGCCCCTAGCTAGCGTGTGTAGGATAAGGATCGCTGGTCGGCACGGACTCGGTTGGCCGACAGGCCTGTTTCCACGCTACATCTCAAAACTAAACTAAAATTAAAAATGCCAAGGGTTTTCACAAGTCTTCAAGGGTGATTACACTGGGTATGGAAGCAGGGTGATGGTCACAGAGCTGAACTCCACACAAACTGGTCCTTTGGCGCATCTTGTCCATGCCGACCATGTGGGCAACTGGGCCAATCCCACATGCTTGCATTTGGCCCACATCCCTCCAAAGACCTCCTATTCAGGGAGTTAATAGTGAGGCTGTAGTCACTTCAGTTTGTGTCATCCAGCACCTCTGCCCGGTGACTCTTGCCCCTGGCACGGCGACCTCTGCCCGGTGACCCTTGCCCAATGACCTTTGCCCATGACGCAACGACCTGTGCCCGTGACCCTTGCCCCTGGCCCGGTGACCCATGCCCTTGGCACGGCGACCTCTGCCCGGTGACCCTTGCCCAATGACCTTTGCCCATGACGCAACGACCTGTGCCCGTGGCCCCCCTCTGCACCCCTTGCCCAGTGACCCTTGCCCTTGCCCTTGGCACGGCGACCTTTGCCCGGTGACCCTTGCCCATGGCACGGCGACCTCTGCTCGGTGACCCTTGCCCAATGACCTTTGCCCATGGTGCAGCGACCTGTGCCCCAATGACCCTTGCCCATGGCATGGCGACTTTTGCCCGGTGACCCTTGCCCTTGGCACGGCGACCTCTGCTCGGTGACCCTTGCCCCTTGCGCAGTGACCCTTGCCCTTGACAGGGCGACCTCTGCTCATTGCCCCTTGCGCAGTGACCCTTGCCCAATGACCCTTGCCCATGGCATGGTGACCCTTGCCCGATGACCTTTGCCCATGGCACGGCGACTTCTGCCCGGTGTGCCTTGCCCTTGGCACGGCGAGTGACCCTTGCCCTTGGCGTGGCGACCTGTGCCCGTGAGCCGTGCCGTGCCCCTTCACAGACGGTGGTGCTCCGCTGTGTTACAGATGCAGAACCCAGACGTGCTGTCGGTGATGGCCAACCCGCGGGCAATGCAGGCTCTGCTCCAGATCCAGCAGGGGCTACAGACCCTGCAGAACGAGGCACCGGGACTCCTGCCAGGGTAAGGACACGCACGCCCGCACTGGGGCACGGCGCAGGGCTGGTCCACACCACCACACACACACGCACGCACGCACAGGGGCACGGCACAGGGCGGGTCCACACCGCCAAACCACCACACACGGGAGACGGGCAAACTGTGGGAAACGTGGAAAAACACGGGCAGGAACTCTGGCTGCCCTCCCCACCAGCGGGAACGGGAGTGGGGGGGAGGGGATGGGTGGGGGTGGATGGGGAGGGACAGGAGATGGGGGGATGGGGATTGGGAGGACAGGAGATGGGGGGAGGGGATTGGGAGGGATAGGAAGGTGTGGGGAGGAAGGTGTGGGAGAGGGGAGGGAGGGGCAGGAGGGAGGGAATGGAGTAGTGGGATGTGGGAGGGGGCCAGGCAGATGGGGGAGTGGGTGGGGTGTTTGAGGAGCACTGTGAACGCTGAGCATCATGTCCCGTGTACCGTGTGCCGTGTGCGTGCAGGTTCAGCCCCGGTGTCCCCGCGCCTGTCTCTGGTCTCGGCAGCCCAGGCAGTGGATCGACGGCCCCCACCGCAGCGCCCGGCGCGGGCACGGGCACGGGCCCCGGCACGGTGAACAGCAGCAGCTCTGCCAGCCCAGCGCCCACCTCCACCGGCCCCGGGCCTGGCACCCTGCCCGGCCCTGGCACCCCACAACAGCAGCTCATGCAGCAGATGCTACAGATGTTAGCCGGCGCCAACACCCAAGTAAGAGCCAATGGGCACCGCTTGTCCGCGTGTTGTTGGCGTGTCTACGCGACGCTGCTGTGTCTCCCGATACACTCCCTCCCTTCTCCCTCCCCAATGATGCTCCACTCTCTAATCCCACACGGTCTTCCCAGCACTGACTCCTTTCCCTCTTCCCCACCCCTCTCTGACTCCTTTCTCTCCCCCACCCCCTCACTGACACCTCTCTCTCCCCCCCCCCCTCACTGACACTCCCCTCCCTCTCCCCCCCCCCTCACTCTCTCACTCCCTCTCTCCCCCACCCCTCACTAACATTCCCCTCTCTCTCCCCCACCCCTCACTGACTCCTCTCTCTCCCCCACCCCCTCACTAACATTCCCCTCTCTCTCTCTCTCCGCCACCCCTCACTGACATTCCCCTCTCTCTCCCCACCCCTCACTGACACTCCCCTCTCTCTCCCTCTCTCCCCCACCCCTCACTACTAACACACTCCCCTCTCTCCCCCACCCCTCACTAACACTCCCTCTCTCTCCCTCTCCCCCACCCCTCACTAACACACCCTCTCCCCCCCCCCCCGTCACTAACACTCCCTCTCTCCCCCACCCCTCACTAACACACTCCTCTCTCTCCCTCTCCCCCACCCCTCACTAACACTCCCCTCCCTCTCCCCCACCCCTCACTCTCTCTCTCTCTCCCCCCCCCACCCCCTCACTAACACTCCCCTCTCTCTCCCCACCCCTCACCATTCCCTCATCTCTCCCACCCCTCACTAACACACCTCTCTCTCTCTCTCCCCCCACCGTCAGGTACAGAACCCGGAGGTGCGATTCCAGCAGCAGTTGGAGCAGCTGAGCGCCATGGGCTTCATCAACCGTGAGGCTAACCTGCAAGCCCTCATTGCCACGGGCGGGGACATAAACGCTGCTATCGAGAGACTGCTGGGCTCGCAGCCTTCGTAAGCCGGCCGACCCCACCACCTCCCTCCGCAACTGGGCGGCAGGAACCCCACGAGGACACATCCAAGTCCAAACTGATTCAAAACACAGCTCGTCCGAACTGATCATCTCTCCACCCTCTCCAGTACGTACCATCCCCGTGGCTTCAATCGACAAGAAACTCTCTGCCCCCGTTGAGTTGTAGCGGCGAGGCGGCGACTCTCTTTGCTGTACAGCGTTGGTCGGCCTGTTTCACCCACCTCCCCGCCCGCTTCTGTGTTCGGTATTCGCTATCCAGAGCCTGGATCCAGTGGTTTAAAAAGAAATGTGAACATAAAAGATTAACATTGCTAACGGTTCGAGTCCCGCTCCTCATTTTCAACCTTCCCATCCCCTGCGTTCTGGCCGACCTCCTCTGTTCCCCGACTCGCCAGGCGTTTGTTCTCAACCACGGTTTACTAGGAGTGGGCTGGCAGTATTTGTGTAACACATTCAACCCCCCAGCCCCGTTAAAACATCTCTGGCTATCAATGACACAGTGGCGCAGCGGTAGAGTTGCTGACTCACAGCGCCAGAGACCCGGGTGCTTGTCCGTACACACGCACGTTCTCCCCATGACCTGCGTGGGTTTTCTCCGGCTGGTCCAGTTTCCTTCCTCCACTCTACAGACGTCATCTTGTACGTTGATTGGCTTGGTATCATTGTGAATTGTCCCTAGTATGTTTAGGATAGTGTTGGTGTGCGGGGTGATCGCTGGTCGGCATGAACACAGTGGACTGAAGGGCCTGTTTCCGCGCTATATCCCTAAACTAAACTAAAAACATTTCACCTTCTTCCCAACCCTTCCAAAATGACTTTGGGTATCAATAATGCGTACAGTTTTGGTCTCCAAATCTGAGGAAGGACATTATTGCCATAGAGGGAGTGCAGAGACGGTTCACCAGACCGATTCCTGGGATGTCAG
The DNA here is from genome assembly GCF_028641065.1 of Leucoraja erinaceus. NCBI lineage: Eukaryota > Metazoa > Chordata > Chondrichthyes > Rajiformes > Rajidae > Leucoraja > Leucoraja erinaceus. The sequence goes on from NW_026576619.1 coordinate 44,465, forward strand.
GACTGTCTTATGAAGAAAGACTGGATAGACTTGGTTTATACTCTCTAGAATTTAGGAGATTGAGGGGGGATCTTATAGAAACTTACAAAATTCTTAAGGGGTTGGACAGGCTAGATGCAGGAAGATTGTTCTCGATGTTGGGGAAGTCCAGGACAAGGGGTCACAGCTTAAGGATAAGGGGGAAATCCTTTAAAACCGAGATGAGAAGAACTTTTTTCACACAGAGAGTGGTGAATCTCTGGAACTCTCTGCCACAGAGGGTAGTTGAGGCCACAGTTCATTGGCTATATTTAAGAGGGAGTTAGATGTGGCCCTTGTGGCTAGGGGGATCAGGGGGTATGGAGAGAAGGCAGGTACGGGATACTGAGTTGGATGATCAGCCATGATCATATTGAATGGCGAATGGTGCAGGCTCGAAGGGCCGAATGGCCTCTACTCCTGCACCTAATTTCTATGTTTCTATGTTTCTATAATGCTCTGATCAATGTGTGCTTATTGTTCCTGCCTTTGGAGAGTGTTGGTGTCAGTTCAGCCATTCGGTAAGCCTGGGCATCTTGACCCCATCTGATGCCGTGTTTCAATGTCCTGTAATCTTGGCTGATTAAGCCTGAAGGAGGTCTAGATTCGAGACATCACCCGTTCCTTATCTCCGGAGATGTTGCCTGACCCCCTGAGTTACTCCAGCATTTTGTGTCTATCTCCTGTAATCTTAACCGGATCAAAATATCTATTGGTCATTGAGATGCCCCATTGCCTGCGGTCTTGTGCAGTTTGATAAGGGCAGTGCCCATCATTTTTAGTTTAGTTTGGAGGTTTAAACAGGCCCTTCAGCCCACTGAGTCAGTGCAGACCAGCGATCCCCGCACACTAACACTATCCTACACACTAGGGACAATTTACAATTTTACCAAGCTGAATAACCTTTGAAGCTAGCTGTACATCTTTGGAGTGTGGGAGGAAACCGGAGCTCCCGGAGAAAACCCGTACAGGTCACGGGGAGAACATGCAAACACCGTACAGACAGCAGCTGCAGTCGGGATGGAACCGGGGTCTCTGGCGCCGTGAGGCGGCAAGTCTACCGCTGCTACACCGCGCCGCTCCTTCCATTGCCCCGCGAGTCCGCACCGCGCCTGGTTCTGGGTTTCTGCCGCCTTGCCCTGAGGGTCGAGGTTCTCCAGCCCACTCGTCCATCCAGTTTGAGCCGTTGACAGTTTACCGCCAGCTGCGGAAGGAGTCGGCATCTGAAGACGACGTCAGACAAGACGATGGCTCCTTCACCTAACGGTCATTGCTACTGGGCTTATAGCGGAGATGAACGTCGCCTTCTGAGGCAAAAATGAGTTGTATTTGTGATGAGGGGAAAGCGATAATCTAACGGGGCAGGGTTTGGGTTTAATGTTGTCACATGTACCCAGCTACATTTCAGAAACGTTGTGTATGCCACAGAGCCCTCCATAATGTTTGGGACAAAGACCCATCATTTATTTATTTACTTGCCTCTGTACTCCACAATGTGAGATTTGTAATAGAACAAAAACACATTTGAACCTTCTTCAGACTGATGCAAGGGGAGATACAATGATCTATTCTGCATTTTACTTGATCTCCATTCCCTTTGTCCTGTTTTCTCATTTTTGGGCGACCTGCTGCGACCATGGCAAGTCGCAGAAAAAATTGTGTAAGTGGGACAGGCCCCTTAACGAGGTGGATGGGACGTTAGAACCGCCCTCTAGTTGGTGAGAGGATGGTTCAGTTGCCTGATAACAGCTGGGAAGAAACTGTCCCTGAATCTGGAGAGAAAACAGGGAATTACAGACCAGTTAGCCTGACTTCAGTGGTGGGAAAGATGCTGGAGTCAATTATTAAAGAGGTAATAATGGGGCATTTGGATAGCAGTAAAAGGATTAGTCCAAGTCAGCATGGATTTATGAAAGGGAAATCATGCTTGACTAATCATTTGGACTTCTTTGAGGATGTGACAAGTAAAATGGATGAAGGGGAGCCAGTGGATGTAGTGTATCTAGACTTTCAGAAAGCCTTTGATAAGGTCCCGCACGGGAGATTGGCGACTAAAATTAGAGCACATGGTATTGGGGGTAGGGTGTTGACGTGGATAGAAAATTGGTTGGCAGACAGGAAGCAAAGAGTAGGAGTGAACGAATCCCTTTCAGAATGGCAGGCAGTGGCGAGTGGAGTGCCACAAGGCTCGGTGTTGGGGCTGCAACTGTTTACCATATATATTAATGATTTGGAAGAGGGAATTAGGAGCAACGCTAGCAAGTTTGCGGATGACACAAAGCTGGGTGGCAGTGTGAACTGTGAAGAGGATGTTAGGAGGTTGAAGGGTGATCTGGACAGGTTGAGTGAGTGGGCAGATGCATGGCAGATTCATATTATAGATAAATGTGAGGTTTGCACAAGGGCAGATTATTATCTCAATGGGGTTAGGTTAGGTAAGGGGGATGTACAGCGAGACCTGGGTGTCCTTGTACACCGGTCACTGAAAGTTGGCGTGCAGGTACAGCAGGCAGTGAAGAAAGCTAATGGAATGTTGGCCTTCATAACAAGAGGATTTCAGTGTAGGAGTAAAGAGGTTCTTCTGCAGTTGTATAAGGCTCTGGTGAGACCACATCTGGAGTATGGTGTACAGTTTTGGTCTCCTAATTTGAGGAATGACATCCTTGTGATTGAGGCAGTGCAGCGTAGGTTCACAAGATTGATCCCTGGCATGGCGGGACTGTCATATGAAGAAAGATTGAAAAGACTAGGCTTGTATTCACTTGAGTTTAGGATGAGGGGAGATCTTATAGAAACATATAAAATTATACAAGGACTGGACTAGCTAGATGCAGAAAAAATGTTCCCAATGTTGGGCGAGTCCAGAACCAAGGGCCACAGTCTTAGAATAAAGTCGGGCCATTTAAGACTGAGGTGAGAAAAAGCTTTTTCACCCAGAGAGTTGTGAATTTGGGGAATTCCCTGCCACAGAGGGCAGTGGAGGCCAAGTCATTGGATGGATTTAAGAGAGAGTTAGATAGAGCTCTAGGGGCTAGTGGAGTCAAGGGATACGGGGAGAAGGCAGGCACGGGTTATTGATTGGGGACGATCAGCCATGATCACAATGAATGGCGGTGCTGGCTCGAAGGGCCGAATGGCCTCCTCCTGCACCAATTCTCTATGTTTCTATGTGTGCGTTTGTTTTCACACTTCTGTACTTCTTGCCTGAGGGGAGAAGAGGGAGTGACCGGGATGAGACTGGTCCTTGATTATTCTGCCGGCCTTGACCAGGCAGCGTGAGGTATAGATGGTGAGTGGAAGGGAGGTTGGTTTGTGTGATGGAACCACAGTTTTGTTGCCATTTCCAAGTCCCAGTTGTTCCCAGAGCGGGGATCTTGATCTGACCGTGAAGGTTTGTTGTCCTGGTGGCGATGTGGTATCAGCCTGGCCTGGCCAAGCCTAGCCGTGGTATCCTCCGCTGCTGCTCCATTGCTGCGGTCCACGTGCCCGGCCTCTTGGAGGGGCGTCCGTTCCAGCCGAGCCCCAGGCTGTTGCAGGGCCTCCAGTGGACACTCCCCTGTTGAGGCCGTGCATTTCCTTCCACAGACATAGAAACATAGAAAATAGGTGCAGGAATAGAGGCCATTCAGCCCTTCGAGCCTGCACCATTCGTCATTCAATATGATCATGGCTGATCATCCAACTCGGGGTATCCTGTACCTGCCTTCTCTCCATACCCCCTGATACCTTTAGCCACAAGGACCACATCTAACTCCCTCTTAAATATAGCAAGTCCCGCTTATGTTGCCAACTTATAGAAACTTACAAAATTCTTAAGGGGTTGGACAGGCTAGATGCAGGAAGATTGTTCCCGATGTTGGGGAAGTCCAGGACAAGGGGCCACAGCTTAAGGATAAGGGGGAAATCCTTTAAAACTGAGATGAGAAGAACTTTTTTCACACAGAGAGTGGTGAATCTCTGGAACTCTCTGCCACAGAGGGTAGTTGAGGCCACAGTTCATTGGCTATATTTGAGAGGGAGTTAGATGTGGCCCTTGTGGCTAAGGGGATCAGGGGGTATGGAGAGAAGGCAGGTACGGGATACTGAGTTGGATGATCAGCCATGATCATATTGAATGGCGGTGCAGGCTCGAAGGGCCAAATGGCCTACGCCTGCACCTAATTTCTATGTTTCTATGTTGCCAACTTAATGATGAAATGTTTTATCTCTGTCCTTAATAACCAAGTCATTGTTTTGTAATTGATTCTACCTGATTCTAAACGCTCAAGTTTAATTTAGTTTGCTGTGACGTGTATCGAGGTGCGGTGAAAAGGTTTTTGTTGCCTGCTATCTAAACAGTGATCACAATCGAGCCGTCCACAGTGTACAGATACAGGATAATGGGAATAACGTTTAGTGCAAGGTCAAGCTCGAGTAAAGATATTCCGAACATTACCAATGAGGTGGATGGGAGGTCAGGACCGCTCTCTAGTTGGTGAGAGGACGGTTCAGTTACATAGAAACATAGAAATTAGGTGCAGGAGTAGAGGCCATTCGGCCCTTCGAGCCTGCACCACCATTCAATATGATCATGGCTGATCATCCAACTCAGTATCCCGTACCTGCCTTCTCTCCATACCCCCTGATCCCCTTAGCCACAAGGGCCACATCTAACTCCCTCTTAAATATAGCCAATGAACTGGCCTCAACTACCCTCTGTGGCAGAGAGTTCCACAGATTCACCACTCTCTGTGTGAAAAAAGTTCTTCTCATCTCGGTTTTAAAGGATTTCCCCCTTATCCTTAAGCTGTGACCCCTTGTCCTGGACTTCCCCAACATCGGGAACAATCTTCCTGCATCTAGCCTGTCCAACCCCTTAAGAATTTTGTTAGTTTCTATAAGATCCCCTCTCAATCTCCTAAATTCTAGAGAGTATAAACCAAGTCTATCCAGTCTTTCTTCAGTTGCCTGATAACAGCCGGGAAGAAACTGTCCCTGAATCTGGAGGTGTGTGTGTGTGTGCGTTTGTTTTCACACTTCTGTACCTCTTGCCTGATGGGAGAGGGGAGAAGAGTGAGACTGGTCTGTGATGATGCTGCTGGCCTTGCCGAGGCAGGGTGAGGTGTAGATGGAGCTAATGGAAGGGAGGTTGATTTGTGTGTGTGTGACGGTCTGGGCTGCAACTGTCCACAACTCTCTACGATTTCTTGCGGTCTTGGATGGAGCTGTTCCCAAACCGTGCTGGGATGCGTCCCGATAAAATGCTTGTGTAAAAACTGTTGAAGGTTGTTGGGGACTTGCCGAACTCTTTAAGCCTGCTGGGGAAGAAGAGGCGATGGTGTACTTTCTTGTCCATTGCTTGGATGTGACTGGTCCACTCTCTAGAATTTAGGAGATTGAGGGGGGATCTTATAGAAACGTACAAAATTCTTAAGGGGTTGGACAGGCTAGATTGAGGAAGATTGTTCCCGATGTTGGGGAAGTCCAGGACAAGGGGTCACAGCTTAAGGATAAGGGGGGAAATCCTTTAAAACCGAGATGAGAAGAACTTTTTTCACACAGAGAGTGGTGAATCTCTGGAACTCTCTGCCACAGGGGGTAGTTGAGGCCAGTTCATTGGCTATATTTAAGAGGGAGTTAGATGTGGCCCTTGTGGCTAAGGGGATCAGGGGGTATGGAGAGAAGGCAGGTACGGGATACTGAGTTGGATGATCAGCCATGATCATATTGAATGGCGGTGCAGGCTCGAAGGGCCGAATGGCCTACTCCTGCACCTAATTTCTATGTTTCTATGTAGGACAAGCTGCAGGTGATATTTACTCAGAGGGACTTGATCCCCTTGACGCAAGCCAGGAAATAATCACAGACAGCCCTATAATACCGCCTGTTATTCTTCTTCAACAACCCCACCAACCTGCAGTTCAATTTAGGGTATCCCTGCTGCCTTACAGTGCCAGAACCCGGGTAGGATCCTGGATACATAGAAACATAGAAAATAGGTGCAGGAGGAGGCCATTTGACCCTTCGAGCCTGCACCATTCGCCATTCAATATGATCATGGCTGATCATCCAACTCAGTATCCTGCACCTGCCTTCTCTCCATACCCCCTGATCCCTTTAGCCACAAGGGCCACATCTAACTCCCTCTTAAATATAGCCAATGAACTGTGTGGCCTCAACTACCTTCTGTGGCAGAGAATTCCACAGATTCACTACTCTCTGTGTGAAAAATGATTTTCTCATCTCGGTCCTAAAATACTTCCCCTTATCCTTAAACTGTGTGTGGCCCCTTGTTCTGGACTTCCCCAACATCAGGAACAATCTTCCTGCATCTAGCCTGTCCAACCCCTTAAGAATTTTGTAAGTTTCTATAAGATCTACGGGCGCTGTCTGTACATGGTTTGTATGTTCTCCCCGTGACCTGCGTGGGTTTTCTCCAGATGCTCCGGTTTCCTCCCACACTCCAAAGACGTGCAGGTTTGTAGGTGAATTGGCTTTGTACAGCTATAAATTGTGTGGGATGGTGTTGGTGTGCGGGGATTGCTGCTTGGGGTGGACTCGGTGTTGCCCTGCTGTATAAACTAAACTAAACATGCAATTGGGCACACCTTCACAAAAGATACACCTTCACTCCCTCTATCACAGGTACGTCTAAACCTGGGTTGGAAGACCAGAGTATGACTTCCCCTCGATATATTAAAAATAGTGCTGGAATAACTCAGTCTTTGGAGTGTGGGAGGAAACCGGAGCACCCGGAGAAAGCCCACACAGGTCACGGGGAGAAGGTGCAAACTCCGTACAGACAGCACCCGTAGTCAGGATCGAACCCGGGTCTCTGGCGCTGCGAGGCAGCAACTCTGCACCACTTTTAAAGGCAGTTAAATCCAGCCACGGGGAAGGTCCATATTTGTTCACATGTATTGTGCACCTTATGCTCAGCTTATCTTGGCCTTCGTGATCTCCCAGTTGTCCAAACATTTTAACTTTCTGCCCTGGGCGGCCCAGCGCAAATTGGAGGAACAGCTCCTCATATTGGAGGAAAGACTGGATAGACTTGGTTTATACTCTCTAGAATTTAGAAGATTGAGAGGGGATCTTATAGAAACTTACAAAATTCTTAAGGGGTTGGACAGGCTAGATGCAGGAAGATTGTTCCCGATGTTAGGGAAGTCCAGGACAAGGGGTCACAGCTTAAGGATAAGGGGGAAATCCTTTAAAACGAGATGAGAAGAACTTTTTTCACGCAGAGAGTGGTGAATCTCTGGAACTCTCTGCCACAGAGGGTAGTTGAGGCCAGTTCATTGGCTATATTTAAGAGGGAGTTAGATGTGGCCCTTGTGGCTAAGGGGATCAGGGGGTATGGAGAGAAGGCAGGTACGGGATACTGAATTGGATGATCAGCCATGATCATATTGAATGGCGGTGCAGGCTCGAAGGGCCGAATGGCCTCTACTCCTGCACCTAATTTCTATGTTTCTATGTTTCTATGTTTCCACCCCAGTCGTAAACCAGTTCCACTATACTCCACATTGTATCCTCGAGCATTGTGTATCAAAGCACCACCCTGCCTGAGGTCATTTGTGGCTGAACCTTGATTGTTCCTGGTCTATGCTTGCCTCCAAGTTAGGGCGTCACTGTGGCCTACAGTGCTGCCTTACAGCGCTTGCAGCGACAGAGATCCGGGTTCAATCACCACTACGGGCGCTGTCAGTATTGAGTTTGTACCTTCTCCTCGTGACCTGCGTAGGTTTGCCCCTCCGAGATCTCCTCTTTCCTCCCCCACTCCAAAGTTGTGTAGTGTTGTTGTGTAGTGTTTCTATGTTCAAGTTCAAGTGAGTTTATTGTCATGTGTCCCTGATAGGACAATGAAATTCTTGCTTTGCTTCAGCACAACAGAACATAGTAGGCATTGACTACAGAACAGATCAGTGTGTCCATATACCATAATATAAATATATACACACATGAATAAATAAACTGATGAAGTGCAAATAACAGATAATGGGTTATTAATATTCAGAGTTTTGTCCGAGCCAGGTTTAATAGCCTGATGGCTGTGGGGAAGTAGCTATTCCTGAACCTAGTTGTTGCAGTCTTCAGGCTCCTGTACCTTCTACCTGAAGGTAGCAGGGAGATGAGTGTGTGGCCAGGATGGTGTGTGGGTCTTTGATGATACTGCCAGCCTTTTTGAGGCAGGGACTGCGATAAATCCCCTCGATGGAAGGAAGGTCAGAGCAGATGATGGACTGGGCAGTGTTTACTACTTTTTGTAGTCTCTTCCTCTCCAGGGCGCTCAAGTTGCCGAACCAAGCCACGATGCAACAAGCCGTCAGCATGCTCTCTACTGTGCACCTGTAGAAGTTAGAGAGAGTCCTCCTTGACAAACCGACTAATTGGCATTGTGTAAATGTAAATAATGTCCCTAGTGTAGGATAGTGTTAGTGAGCAAGGATCGCTGGTGGGCTGAAGAGCCTAAACTAAACTGTTCCCCCAGTCCTCCCGCCCCTCTACCCCCGCTACAATCAGTCTGAAGAAAGGTCCCGACCCGAAACGTCACCTATTCCTTTTCTCCAGAGATGTTGCCTCTCCCGCTGTGTTACTCCAGCATTTTGTGTCTGTCTTTGTCAGTTCACTAACCCTTCTGATATTCTCCCTGCAAAGCCCCTCTGGATCTTGTTACAGTTTGTGTCAGCAGCAACAAACACAGTCCTCCTGTGAAAGACACAAAACACTGGAGTAACTCAGCTGGTCAGGCTGATTGCTTCAGTTTAGTTTATTGTCATGTGTACCGAGGTACAGTGAAAACATAGAAACTAGGTACGGAGGAGGCCATTCGGTCCTTCAAGCCAGCATCGCCATTCAATATGATCACGGCTGATCATCCAAAATCAGAACCCCCTTTCTTCTTTCTGCCCATATCCCTTGATTCCAATAGCCCTAAGAGCTAATCCTAACTCTCTTGAAGACATCCAGTGAATTGGCCTCCACTGCCTTCTGTGGCAGAGAATTCCACAGATTCACAACTCCCCTGACATCAGTCTGAAGAAGGGTCTCAACCCGAAATGTCGCCCATTCCTTCTCCCCAGAGATGTTGCCTGTGCCGCTGAGTTACTCCAGCGTTTTGTGTCTACAAGTGAGTTTATACTAGTGGGGTACAGGTGCGTTTAAAGGGGGCGCACTAGTGTGGTACAGGTGAGTTTGTACTGAGTGCACTGGTGGGGTACAGGTGAGTTCATACAATGGACTAGGTGGGGTACAGGTGTGTTCATACAATGCACTAGGTGGGCTACAGGTGTGTTCATACAATGCACTAGGTGGGCTACAGGTGAGATCATACTGCACTAGGTGGGCTACAGGTGAGTTCATACAATGCACTAGGTGGGCTACAGGTGAGATCATACAATGCACTAGGTGGGCTACAGGTGAGTTCATACAGTGCACTAGGTGGGCTACAGGTGAGTTCATACAATGCACTAGGTGGGCTACAGGTGAGTTCATACAATGCACTAGGTGGGCTACAGGTGAGTTCATACAATGCACTAGGTGGGCTACAGGTGAGTTCATACAATGCACTAGGTGGGCTACAGGTGAGTTCAAACAATGCACTAGGTGGGCTACAGGTGAGTTCATACAATGCACTAGGTGGGCTACAGGTGAGTTCATACAATGCACTAGGTGGGCTACAGGTGAGTTCATACAATGCACTAGGTAGGCTACAGGTGAGTTTAAAGGGAGCGCACTATTGGAGGACATACAAGTTTATACTGAGCGGACCAGTGGGCTGCAGGTGAGTGTAAAGAGTGCGCACTAGTGGACTACAGGTGAGTTTAAAGGCTGCACAATCTTGGGATGTAGGTGAGTTTATACTGAGTGCACTGGTAGGGTACAGGTGAGTTTAAAGGGAGTACACTAGTGGGGTACTCGTGAGTTTATACTGAGCGCAGTAGTGGAACACAGGTGAGTTTCTACTGAGTACACTAGTGGGGTATAGGTATACTGTGTGCACTAGTGGGGTACAGGTGAGTTTGAAGGGGGCGCACTAATGGGTGCTCGTGAGTTTATACTTGTTGCTGTAGTTGGATACAGGTGAGTGTTTAACTGAGTGTACATGTGGGTTACAGGTGAGATTGAAGGGAGCGGACTCATGGAGAACTGGACAAGTAAAATGGATGAAGGGGAGCCAGTGGATGTAGTGTATCTAGACTTTCAGAAAGCCTTTGATAAGGTCCCGCACAGGAGACTGGTGACTAAAATTAGAGCACATGGTATTGGGGGTAGGGTGTTGACGTGGATCGAGAATTGGTTGGCAGACAGGAAGCAAAGTAGGAGTGAACGGGTCCTTTTCAGAATGGCAGGCAGTGGTGAGTGGAGTGGCGAGTGGAGTGCCGCAAGGCTCGGTGTTGGTGCCGCAACTGTTTACCATATATATTAATGATTTGGAAGAGGGAATTAGGAGCTGCATGTACGTTCTCCCCTTGACCTGCTTGAGTTTTCTCCGAGATCTCTGGTTTCCTCCCACACGTAGGAGGGCCTGTTTCCGCAGTGCATCTCTAAACTAAACTAAACGGATCAACTAATAAACATAGAAACATAGAAAATAGGTGCAGGAGTAGAGGCCATTTGGCCCTTCGAGCCTGCACCACCATTCAATATGATCATGGCTGATCATCCAACTCAGTATCCCGTACCTGCCTTCTCTCCATACCCCCTGATCCCCTTAGCCACAAGGGCCACATCTAACTCCCTCTCAAATATAGCCAATGAACTGTGGCCTCGACTACCCTCTGTGGCAGAGAATTCCAGAGATTCACCACTCTGTGTGTGAAATAAGTTCGCCTTATCTCGGTTTTAAAGGATTTCCCCCTTATCCTTAAGCTGTGACCCCTTGTCCTGGACTTCCCCAACATCGGGAACAATCTTCCTGCATCTAGCCTGTCCAACCCCTTAAGAATTTTGTAAGTTTCTATAAGATCCCCTCTCAATCTCCTAAACTCTAGAGAGTATAAACCAAGTCTATCCAGTCTTTCTTCATAAGACTGTCCTGACATCCCAGGAATCAGTCTGGTGAACCTTCTCTGCACTCCCTCTATGGCAATAATACCATATGCTCGATGATGACTAATGTAGTTTTGATGTATCATCTAGTTCTTTAAAATCAGGGGTTGCCTCACTGAGTCTGTCTGTGTCCCATGGTGAAGGGTCGAATTGCCTTGTGGGAAATGTAGTCCGCTGTCCGCCATGTTTGATGGCACAAGCAGAGTGAGGGCTGATGGGAAATGTAGTTCTCTGCCCGCCATGTTTGATGGCTATATCAGAGTGAGGCCTGATGGGAAATGTAGGCATTGTCCGCCATGTTTGATGGCACAACCAGAGTGAGGCCTGATGGGAAATGTAGTCCACCTACCGCCATGTTTGATGGCTATATCAGAGTGAGGCCTGATGGGAAATGTAGTCCGCTGTCCGCCATGTTTGATGGCTCAACCAGAGTGAGGCCTGATGGGAAATGTAGTCCATCGCCGCCATGTTTGATGGCACAACCACAGTGAGGCCTGATGGGAGTTGTAGTCCTCTGTCCGCCATGTTTGATGGCACAACCAGAGTGAGGCCTGATGGGAAATGTAGGCAGATGTCCGCCATGTTTGATGGCTAAACCAGAGTGAGGCCTGATGGGAAATGTAGGCAGCTGTCCGCCATGTTTGATGGCTAAACCAGAGTGAGGCCTGATGGGAAATGTAGTCCGTGTCCGCCATGTTTGATGGCACAAGCCCGCAGCGGCCGCCAATGGGGGAGGCGGCGCTGTGGACTACAACTCCCGGCATGCCCGGGCCCCACTTCCGGCCGCCGCTGGGGTTGGGGGTGTCGAGAGATGGCGGAGGATGAGGACGGGGAGCGGTCGGGCCCGGGGTCGGGGCCGGGGAGGGGCAGCCTCAGCCCGGGGAGCCCCAGCCCGAGCCCGGGGATACAGGGGCCCGGGCCCGGTCCACGCACCGTCCGCATCGTCAAGGCCGACAGCGGCTTCGGCTTCAATGTCCGCGGGCAAGTGAGCGAGGGCGGGCAGCTCCGCGGCATCAACGGACAACTGTACGCGCCCCTGCAGCACGTTAGTGCCGTGTTGGTGGATGGAGCAGCGGAGACGGCCGGGGTCAGGCGGGGGGACCGGATCCTGGCCGTGTGAGTACCGGGGATAGTGGGCCCCATGCTGGCCGTGTGAGTACCGGGGATAGAGGGGCCGTGTGTGTACAGGAGCCCGGGGATACAGGGCGGGGGGACCATACTGGCCGTGTGAGTACCGGGGATAGAGGCTACTGGAGCCCGGGGATACAGGGGGTAGACAGGGCCCGGTATAGAGAGAGGGCCCGGGGTCAGGCGGGGGGACCGTATACTGGCCGTGTGAGTACCGGGGATAGTGGGGCCGTGTGTGTACTGGAGCCCGGGGATAGAGGCTACTGGAGCCCGGGTGATACAGGGCCCGGTATAGAGAGGGGCCCGGTATAGAGAGGGGGCCCGGGGTCAGGCGGGGGGACCGGATCCTGGCCGTGTGAGTACCGGGGATGGAGGGGCCGTGTGTGTACAGGAGCCCGGGGATACAGGGCCCCATACTGGCCGTGTGAGTACCGGGGATAGAGGCTACTGGAGCCCGGGGATACAGTGGGTAGACAGGGCCCCCATCCTGGCTGTGTGTGTACTGGAGCCCGGGGATACAGGGCCCGGTATAGGGAGAGGGCCCGGGGACTGTATACTGGCCGTGTGAGTACCGGGGATAGAGGGGCCTTGTGTGTACTGGAGCCCGGGGATAGAGAGAGGGCCCGGTATAGAGAGGGCCCCATCCTGGCCGTGTGAGTACCGGGGATAGAGGGGCCCCATCCTGGCTGTGTGGCTACTGGAGCCCGGGGATACACGGGGTAGAGAGGGCCCGGGGTCAGGCGGGGAGACCGTATACTGGCCGTGTGAGTACCGGGGGATAGAGGGGCCCCATCCTGGCCATGTGTGTACTGGAGCCCGGGGATACACGGGGGTAGACAGGGCCCGGTATAGAGAGAGGGCCCCATCCTGGTCGTGTGTGTACTAGAGCCCGGGGTCAGGCGGGGGGACCCTATATACTGGCCTTGTGAGTACCGGGATAGTGGGGGCCCCATCCTGGCCGTGTGGGTACTGGAGCCCGGGGATACACGGGGTAGAGAGGGCCCGGTATAGAGTGAGGGCCCGGTATAGAGACGGCCGGGGTCAGGCGGGGAGACCGTATCCTGGCCGTGTGAGTACCCCGGGGATAGTGGGGTCGTGTGTGTACTGGAGCCCTGGGATACAGGTGGTAGACCCGGTATAGAGAGGGGCCCGGGGTCAGGCAGGGGGACCGGATCCTGGCCGTGTGAGTACCGGGGATAGTGGGGCCGTGTGTGTACTGGAGCCCGGGGATAGAGACAGGGCCCGGTATAGAGAGAGGGCCCGGGGTCAGGCGGGGAGACCGTATACTGGCCGTGTGAGTACCGGGGATAGAGGGGCCCCATCCTGGCCTTGTGGGTACTGGAGCCCGGGGATACACGGGGGTAGACAGGGCCCGGTATAGAGAGAGGGGCCCATCCTGGTCGTGTGTGTACTAGAGCCCGGGGTCAGGCGGGGGGATCGGAGCCTGGCCGGGTGAGGACCGGGGGATAGTGGGGCCCCATCCTGGCCGTGTGGGTACTGGAGCCCGGGGGTACACGGGGGAGAGAGGGCCCGGTATAGAGTGAGGGCCCGGTATAGAGACGGCCGGGGTCAGGCGGGGAGACCGTATACTGGCCGTGTGAGTACCGTGTGAGTAGAGGGGCCCCATGGGGCCTTGTGTGTACTGGAGCCCTGGGATACAGGGCCCGGTATAGAGAGGGCCCGGGGTCAGGCAGGGGGACCGTATCCTGGCCGTGTGAGTACCGGGGATAGTGGGGCCGTGTGTGTACTGGAGCCCGGGGATAGAGACAGGGCCCGGTATAGAGAGAGGGCCCGGGGCCAGGCGGGGGGACCGTATACTGGCCGTGTGAGTACCGGGGATAGTGGGGCCCCATCCTGGCCGTGTGGGTACTGGAGCCCGGGGATACAGGGCCCCATCCTGGCCGTGTGAGTACCGGGGATACAGGGCCCCATCCTGGCCGTGTGTGTACTAGAGCCCGGGGATACAGGGGGTAGAGAGGGCCCGGTATAGAGAGAGGGCCCGGGGTCAGGCGGGGGGACCGGATACTGGCCGTGTGAGTACCGGGGATAGAGGGGCCGTGTGTGTACTGGAGCCTGGGGATACAGGGCCCCATCCTGGCTGTGTGGCTACTGGAGCCCGGGGATAGAGAGAGGGCCCGGTATAGAGAGAGGGCCCGGGGTCAGGCGGGGGGACCGGATCCTGGCCGTGTGAGTACCGGGTACAGTGCTGGTGGGGACCAGTCTGTTGCTGTGTAACACTGGGCTGTTTTTGGTGTGAAGTATGCTGTCTGCTTTTGATCACATTGTATTGAAGGGCCTGGGATGTAATATTGCTTTGAAATGTGGGCTGTGATTAGCACATGTGATGTAATGTTCTTTCCAGAGTTCCCCAAACAGGTCTCAGTTCCTTTATTGTAGTTTCAGGTCATCTATAGCAAGACAATTTTGCAAAAACAAAACCCTTATTGAGCTAAATCATCCTGAAACCTGTACAGATGCTCAACGATTTATGATGCTTCGACTTATGATATATAGACTTTATGATGGTACAAACGCTGGATAAGGGCAGCGAGCAAAGTGTATTAAATGCATTTTTGATTTACAATGGGTTTATTGGAATGCAACCCCATCGGAGATCAAGGAGCAGCTGTATTACAAATGCAAGCTTCAGTGCAAGACAACACTTCTGAGGGAGGGAGCTCTGTGTCCGAGTTAGTATACTGATATGTCGGGGCGGCACAGAGGCGTAGTGGTAGAGTTGCTGCCTCACAGCACTGGAGACATCCTGATTAGATGCACAGAGTCTCTAGCCCAGAGTAGGGGAATCGATGACCAGAGGACGTGGGTTCAAAGTGTAGGGGGAAAGATTTAAAAGGCATCTGAGGGGTAACTTTTTCACACAAAGGGTGGTGGGTGTATGGAACGAGCTGCCAGAGGAAGTAGTTGAGGCTGGGACTATCCCAATGTTTACGAAACAGTTAGACAGGTACATGGATAAGACAAGTTTGGAGGGATATGGACCAGGTGCAGGCAGGTGGGACTAGTGTAGCTGGGACATGGGACGTATCGGGTCGAGAACCTTCTTCAGACCGAGAGTCAGGGGAGAGGGAAACGAGAGAGAAAAGGCGGTGATGTAAAGAGATACGGAACTAATTAATGAAAGATATGCAAAAAAGTAAAGTTGATAAAGGGAATAGGCTGTTGTTAGCTGTGTGCTAGGTGAGAACGAGAAGCTGGTGCTACTTGGGTGGGGGAGGGATGGAGAGAGAGGGAATTAAGTTTTTGATTGTGGTGAGAGTTGTATAAAATCATGAGGGAGAGGGTAGGGGAATTATGAACCAGAGGACAGAAGTTTAAGGTGAGAGGGAGATTTAATAGGAACCTGAGGGGCAACTTTTATAGAGTGTGGTCGGTTAATGGAACAAGCTGTCAGAGGAGGCATTTCAGGCTGGTTTAGTTCATTGTCATATGTACCGAGGTACATTGAAAAGCTTTTAAATGCAAACCAGTCAATGGGAATACAGTACATGATTACAATCGAGCCATGTTATTATTATTTAGTTTAGTTTAGAGATACAGCACAGAAACAGGCTCTTCAGCCCACCAGGTCCGCGCCGACCAGCGATCCCCGCACGTTAACACTATCCTACACCAACTAGGGACAATTCTTACATTTGCCTAGCCAATTAACCTACAAACCTGCACGTCTTTGGAGTGTGGGAGGAAACCGAAGATCTCGGAGGAAACCCACGCAGATCACGGGGACAACGTGCAAACTCCGTACAGACAGCACCCGTAGTCAGGATGGAACCCGGGTCTCTGGCGCTGTAAGGCAGCAACTCTACCGTTCCGAGAAATACGACCAAGCAGGCAAATGGTACTAGCTTAGATGGGGCATCTTGGTCGGCATGGTTACGTTGGGCCGAAGGGTTGTATGACTCTATCTCTATATCATAAGTTGAGTTCATCCCCGATAACTCTGGGGAGAAAAGTTTGTCTTAGGATGTACGTGGGGAAAGTTAGCATGACAGTTTGGTTTTTCTTCCCTACCCCTCCCACCCTGCCTCCTCTTCTTGTCCCTTCCTGCTTCCCCTCACCCCTCATCTGCCCACTCCTCATCCCCTTCCACTCCCCCCTTCCACCCCCCCCCCCCCTTCCACACCCCCTCCTTCCACCCCCCTCCACTCCACTCCCCCCTTCCACTCCCCCCCCCCACCCCTTCCACCCCCCCTTCCACTCCCCCCTTCCACTCCCCCCCCCCTCCACTCCCCCTTCCACCCCCCTTCCACCACTCCCCCCTTCCACACCCCCACTCCACTGCCTCCCTTCCACCCCCCACTACCCCCACCCCCCCGCTCCCCCCCCACTCCTTACCCCACTCCACCCCCTTCCTCCACTCCCCCCCATCTTCCTCTCCCTTTACGTCCCCTCTCTCTCTCTCCCCATTCCCCACCCCCCCCCCTTCCACACCACTCCCCCCTTACACCCCCCCCCAAACACCCCCCTCCCCTCCCCCCCTTCCCACGCCCTCCTCCCCATCTCCACGCCCCTCTCCTCTCCCACCCCCCCGCCCACCACACCTTCCACACCCCCTTCCACTCCTCCCCCTCCGCCCCCAACTCCCAATCTCCCTCCCCTCCGCCCCCTCCCAATCTCCCCCATCCATCCCCTCTCCTCTCCACCTCCTCTTCTCCTCTCCTCTCCTCCCCTTAGCAACGCAGTGAATGTGGAGGGTGCAACACACAAGCAGGTGGTGGACCTGATCCGGGGAGGTGAGCGGGAGTTGCTGCTCACCGTGCTGTCCGTGCCCCCACACGAGGCCGAGAGCCTGGACGCAGCAGACGACTCGTCTGGCCACTCCTTCTGCGACTACTCCGAGAAGCAGGCCCTGCCCATCTCCATCCCCAACTTCAAGCACGTGGAGCAGGCCGGTGAGAGGTTTGTGGTGAGTAGCCCGCAATATTAAGTTACAGAGATAGGTTGAATAAGTTGGGTCTTTATTCTCTGGAGCGCAGGAGGTTAAGGGGGGACTTGATAGAGGTTTTTAAAATGATGAGAGGGATAGACAGAGTTGATGTGGACAACCTTTTCCCTTTGAGAATAGGGAAGATTCAAACAAGGGGACATGACTTCAGAATTAAGGGACAGAAGTTTAGGGGTAATATGAGGGGGAACTTCTTTACTCAGAGAGTGGTGGCTGTGTGGAATGAGCTTCCAGTGGAAGTGGTGGAGGCAGGTTCGTTGGTATCATTTAAAAATAAATTGGATAGGCATACGGATGTGAATGGAATGGAGGGTTATGGTATGAGTGCAGGCAGGTGGGACTAAGGGGAAAAAAAATTTGTTCGGCACGGACTTGTAGGGCCGAGATGGCCTGTTTCCGTGCTGTAATTGTTATATGGTTATATGGTATATGCAGGAAGGAAGAGGAGGTGAGGTGGCATTGCTGGTTAAAGACGAGATTAAAGCAACAGCAAGGAGAGACATTAGCTTGGATGGTATATGGGTAGAGCTGCGAAATAGCCAAGGGCAGAACACGCTTATTGGAGTTGTATGCAGACCACCAAACAGCAGTAGGGAGGTTGGGGATAGCATCAAGCAGGGATTGGGGATGCAGCAGTTATCACGGGTGACTTTAATCTACATTTAGATTGGGCCAACCAAAGTGGAAACAGCTCTGAGGAGGAGGATTTCCTGGAATGTATACGGGATGGGTTTTAAACTGATATGTAGAGGAACCGACTCAAGGGCAGGCCATCCGATACTGGGTACAATACAATACAATACAATTTAATTGTCATTTGGACCCCTTGAGGTCCAAACGAAATGCCGTTTCTGCAGCCATACATTACAAACAAATAGACCCCAGACACAACACAATTTACATTTTACATAAACATCCATCACATCGCTGTGATGGAAGGCCAAAAACACTTATCTCTCCACTGCACTCTCCCCCCCCCGATGTCAGAGTCAAAGTCAAAGCCCCCGGCTGGCGATGGCGATTGTCCCGCGGCCATTAAAGCCACGCCGGGTGGTGCGAGGTCGCACACCGGGTCTTGGTGTTAGAGCCCCCGGCGTGCGCTCGCAGAGTCCCGTGGCCATTCCAAGCCGCGCGGGGCGGTGATGTTAGGCCCCGCTCCAGGAGCTCTTCGACCCCGCAACTCGGGCGGGAGAATTCGCCGTTGCAGGAGCCCTGAAAAGACTATTGTGTCATGAGGAAGGATTAGTTAGCAATCTTGTTGTGCAAGGCCCCTTGGGCAACAGTGACCATAATACGGTGGAATTCTGCATTAGGATGGAGAGTGACACAGACTAGGGTCCTAAATTTAACGAAAGGAGTCTTTGAAGGAATGAGACGAGAATTAGCTGGAATTTATATTTATATTTGGAGGATTAATATCGAGTGGACTGGAATACAAAAACAGGGATGTAATGCTGAGGCTCTATAAGGTGCTGGTCTGGCTGCATTTGGAGAAATGTGGGCCCCATATCTGAGGAAGGATGTGCTGGGTCTGGAGAGGGACCAGAGGAGGTTTACAAGAATGATCCCAGGAATGAGTGGGTTAACATATGATGAGCATTTGACAGCACTGGGCCTGTACGCGCTGGAGTTTTGAATGGCGGTGCTGGCTCGAAGGCGCCGAGTGGCCTACTCCCGCACCTATTTTTCAATGTTTCTATTTTAACCCTTGCACCCACGTCCCCGTCCCCGACCTGTCCAGGTTTACAACATCTACATGGCAGGCCGCCAGCTGTGCTCCAAGCGTTACCGGGAGTTTGCCATCCTTCACCAGAACCTGAAGCGGGAGTTCCCTGACTTTGCCTTCCCTCGACCGCCGGGCAAGTGGCCCTTCTCCCTGTCAGAGCAGCAACTGGACGTTCGACGGCGGGGCCTGGAGGAGTACCTGGAGAAAGGTACGCGGCTTTTAAGAAGGAACTGCAGATGCTGGAGAATGGAAGGTTACACAGAATTGCTGGAGAAACTCAGCGGGTGCAGCAGCATCTATGGAGCGAAGGAAATAGGCAACGTTTCGGGCCGAAACCCTTCTTCAGACTGATCGGGGACGGGGGCGGGGGGGACAAGAAAGGAAAAAGGAGGAGTAGCCCGAAGGCTGGGGGATGGGAGGAGACAGCAGGGGGGCTGAGGAAGGGGAGGAGACAGCAAGGACTAACAAAATTGGGAGAATTCGATGTTCATGCCCCCGGGGTGCAGACTCCCCAAGCGGAATATGAGGTGCTGTTTCTCCAGTTTCCGGTGCTGCCCGCTGTGGCCATGGAGGAGACCCAGGACAGAGAGGTCGGATTGGGAATGGGAGGGGGAGTTGAAGTGCTGAGCCACTGGGAGGTCAGCTTGGTTATTGCGGACCGAGCGGAGGTGTTCGGCGAAACGATCGCCCAACCTCCGCTTGGTCTCACCGATATAGATCTGCTGACATCTAGAGCAGCGGACGCAATAGATGAGGTTGGAAGAGATGCAGGTGAACCTCTGTCGCACCTGGAACGATTGCTTGGGTCAAAGGTACACGGCTTGATTTGTCACCTGCACCCAGGTGCCGTGGTCATCCATTTTTGTACACAGTTCAGCTGAACATTTGCCGAACACGCTGAGGTACTCCAGCACTAGTATAAGAAGAAGGGTCCCGACCCGAAACGTCACCCATTCCTTCTCTCCAGAGATGCTGCCTGTCCCGCTGAGTTACTCCAGCATCCTGTCTACCATAAGATCATTCCAGGACAAGGGGTCACAGCTTAAGGATAAGGGGGAAATCCTTTAAAAAATCTATCCTGAGAGGGGAGATAGATATAGAACCATTTTTGTCACTAGAGAGTGGTGAATCTCTGGAACTCTCTGCCACAGAGGGTACAATTGAGGCCAGTTCATTGGCTATAAAACAAGAGGGAGTTAGATGTGGCCCTTGTGGCTAAGGGGATCAGGGGGTATGGAGAGAAGGCAGGTACGGGATACTGAGTTGGATGATCAGCCATGATCATATTGAATGGCGGTGCAGGCTCGAAGGGCCGAATGGCCTACTCCTGCACCTAATTTCTATGTTTCTATGTTTCTATACGAGATAGGAGCAGAATTAGACCGTTCGGCCCATCAAGTTACTCTGCCATTCAATCATGACTGATCTATCTCTGGGGGGAGGGGAGATGAGGGGGGGGGGAGGGGTGGTGAGGTGGGGAGGGGGAGGTGAGGGGGAGGGGGACAGGTTGTGGCAAGCTGCTGGATGTTGTGCTGGTTCCCATCCACTTATCATCCCTCTGCTGCCTGTTTTGCAGTCTGTTCCGTGCGTGCTATCGGTGAGAGCGACATCGTGCAGGAATTCCTCTCCGAGTCCGATGAGGTGAGCCTGGGTTGCCGCTCGAGAGGCAGGGCAGAGGTAGGGTTAAGGGGTGGCACAGCGGTGTAGAGTTGCTGCCTCACAGCGCCAGAGACCAGGGTTCGATCCTGACTACGGGTGCTGTCTGTACAGAGTTGGTACATTCTCCACGTGACCTGCGTGGGTTTTCTCCGGGTGCTCCGGTTTCCTCCCAAACTCCAAAGATGTACAGGTTTGTGGGTTAATGGGATTGGTATCAATGTACATTGCCCCTAGCGTTAGTATGGGAGATAGCATTAGTATAGGAGATAGCATTAGTATGTGGGGATAGCATTAGTATGTGGGGGTAGCATTAGTATGTGGGGATAGCATTAGTATGTGGATAGATAGCATTAGTATGGGGGATAGCATTAGTATGCTGGGATAGCATTAGTATGTGGGGATAGCATTAGTATGTGGGGATAGCATTAGTATGGGGGGTAGCATTAGTATGGGAGATAGCATTAGTATGTGGGAGATAGCATTAGTATGTGGGGATAGCATTAGTATGTGGGGTAGCATTAGTATGGGAGATAGTATTAGTATGTGGGAGATAGCATTAGTATGTGGGGATAGCATTAGTATGTGGGGATAGCATTAGTATGTGCGGATAGCATTAGTATGGGAGATAGCATTAGTATGCGGGGATAGCATTAGTATGTGGGAGATAGCATTAGTATGGGGGCATTAGTATGGGGGATAGCATTAGTATGTGGGGTAGCATTAGTATGGGGGGATAGCATTAGTATGTGGGGATAGCATTAGTATGTGGGAGGTAGCATTAGTATGTGGGGTAGCATTAGTATGTGGGGATAGTATTAGTATGGGAGATAGCATTAGTATGTGGGGATAGTATTAGTATGGGAGGTAGCATTACTATGTGGGGGATAGCATTAGTATGTGGGGTAGCATTAGTATGCGGGGATAGCATTAGTATGTGGGTATAGCATTAGTATGTGGGGATAGCATTAGTATGTGGGGATAGCATTAGTATGGGGCATTAGATAGCATTAGTATGGGGGATAGCATTAGTATGGGGGATAGCATTAGTATGTGGGATAGCATTAGTATGGGGGATAGCATTAGTATGTGGGGATAGCATTAGTATGGGGGATAGCATTAGTATGGGAGATAGCATTAGTATGGGAGATAGCATTAGTATGTGGTATGTGGGGATAGCATTAGTATGTGGGGATAGCATTAGTATGGGAGGCAGCATTAGTATGTGGGGATAGCATTAGTATGGAAGATAGCATTAGTATGGGAGATAGCATTAGTATGTGGGTGGGATAGCATTAGTATGTGGGGATAGCATTAGTATGTGGGGATAGCATTAGTATGTGGGGATAGCATTAGTATGTGGGGGGATAGCATTAGTATGTGGGGATGGCATTTAGTATGTGGGAGATAGCATTAGTATGGGGGATAGCATTAGTATGTGGGGATAGCATTAGTATGTGGGGATAGCATTAGTATGTGGGGTATAGCATTAGTATGTGGGGATAGCATTAGTATGTGGGGATAGCATTAGTATGTGGGGATAGCATTAGTATGTGGGGATAGCATTAGTATGTGGGAGATAGCATTAGTATGTGGGGGTAGCATTAGTATGTGGGGGTAGCATTAGTATGTGGGGTAGCATTAGTATGTGGGGGTAGCATTAGTATGGGGGATAGCATTAGTATGGGGATAGCATTAGTATGTGGGGATAGCATTAGTATGGGAGGTAGGTATGTGGGGATAGCATTAGTATGTGGGATAGCGTTAGTATGTGGGGGTAGCATTAGTATGGGGGATAGCATTAGTATGTGGGGATAGCATTAGTATTGGGGGATAGCATTAGTATGTGGGGATAGCATTAGTATGGGAGGTAGCATTAGTGTGTGGGGATAGCATTAGTATGTGGGGATAGCATTAGTATGGGGGATAGCATTAGTATGCAGGGAACGCTGGTCAGTGTGGACTCGATGGGCCGAAGGGACTGTTTATCGCGCTGTATCTCTAACACTATAAACCCCTCTAAGACTTTGTCCTCCCTTTCTCCCGAGGCAGAACTTCAATGGGGTCTCTGTTGTGGAGCTGCGGGTTGCCTTTCCTGACCAGACCACCGTGACGGTAAAGGTAAAGAAGAACGCTACCACCGACCAGGTGTACCAGGTACGTGACACAGCGAGCAGCGTGAATAACGCTTCGTGCAAGGCGTTTTGGGCCTCTTCATTTCAATCTTTCCTCATATGACAGTCCCGCCATCCCAGGGATCAATCTGGTGAACCTACGCTGCACTGCCTCAATCACAAGGATGTCCTTCCTCAAATTAGGAGACCAAAACTGTACGCAACACTCCAGATGTCTCACCAGAAAAAGTTTTTTCTCACCTCAGTCTTAAATGGCCTTCCCTTTATTCTGAGACTGTGGCCCCTGGTTCTGTTTATGGGGAGAAGGCAGGAAAATTCAGATTCAGATTCAATTTTAATTGTCATTGTCAGTGTACAGTACAGAGACAACGAAATGCATTCAGATTCAGATTCAGATTCAATTTTAATTGTCATTGTCAGTGTACAGTACAGAGACAACGAAAATGGGATTAGATGGCCGTGATCAGCCATGGTCAATGTGGGCCAAGTTCTCTTCCTATAACGTGTCATAGTGATACAGCGTGGAAATCGGCCCTTCGGCCTAACTTGCCATAGAGGGAGTGCAGAGACGGTTCACCAGACTGATTCCTGGGATTTCAGGGCTGTCTTATGAAGAAAGACTTGATAGACTTGGTTTATACTCTCTAGAACTTAGGAGATTGAGCGGGGATCTTATACAAACTTACAAAATTCTTAAGGGGTTGGACTGGCTAGATGCAGGAAGATTGCTCCCGATGTTGGGGAAGTCCAGGACAAGGGGTCACAGCTTAAGGATAAGGGGGAAATCTTTTAAAACCGAGATGAGAAGAACTTTTTTCACACAGAGAGTGGTGAGTCTCTGGAACTCTCTGCCGCAGTGGGTAGTCGAGGCCAGTTGATTGGCTATATTTAAGAGGGAGTTAGATGTGGCCCTTGTGGCTAAGGGGATCAGAGGGTATGGAGAGAAGGCAGGTACGGGATACTGAGTTGGATGATCAGCCATGATCATATTGAATGGCAGTGCAGGCTCGAAGGGCCGAATGGCCTCTACTCCTGCACCTAATTTCTATGTTTCTAACGACACTAGTCCCACCTGCCTGCATTTGGTCCATATCCCTCCAAACCTGTCCTATCCATGTACCCGGTCTATCCATGTCTGAAGAAGGGTTTCGGCCCGAAACGTTGCCTTTGTCCTTCGCTCCATAGATGCTGCTGCACCCGCTGAGTTTCTCCAGCATTTTTGTGTGCTACCCATGTACCCGTCTGACTGTGTCTTAACTTGTGAACTTGTTCAACTGTGTGCCTGTGTGTTTTCTAGGCTGTTGCCTCCCAGATCGGCATGGACAGCATCACAGCAAACTACTTTGCTTTATTCGAAGTGGTCAACCACTCATTCGGTAAGTGAGTTGCCCTCTCAGCTTCAGATGTGTGCGTTTAGGTTTAGTTAACTCAGTACAGCACACAGCCAAGCTTCCTGTGACTGACTACCCAGTGGTATAATCGGGTCAGGCACAGAGTGAAGGCAGTCCCCGGGATCTGATACAGTGTGAAGATAGACACAGAATGCTGGAGTAACTCAGCGGGGCTGGCAGAATCACTGGAGAGAAGGAATGGGTGACCGGGGTCAGACACGGTGTGACTGACACTCCCGTAACACACTGATTCAGATTCAGATTCAGATTCAATTTTAATTGTCATTGTCAGTGTATAGTACAGAGACAACGAAATGCATTTAGCATCTCCCTGGAAGAGCGACATAGCAAATGATTTGAATAAATAATAATAAGTGTCCGGGGGGGTGGTGATTGGCAGTCACCGAGGTACGTTGTTGAGTAGAATGACAGCCGCCGGGAAGAAAGCTGTTCCTCGACCTGCTGTTTCGGCAACGGAGAGACCTGTAGCGCCTCCCGGATGGTAGGAGGGTAAACAGTCCATGGTTGGGGTGAGAGCAGTCCTTGGCGATGCTGAGCGCCCTCCGCAGACAGCGCTTGCTTTGGACAGACTCAATGGAGGGGAGCGAGGAACCGGTGATGCGTTGGGCAATTTTCACCACCCTCTGCAATGCCTTCCGGTCGGAGACAGAGCAGTTGCCATACCATACTGTGATGCAGTTGGTAAGGATGCTCTCGATGGTGCAGCGGTAGAAGTTCACCAGGATCTGAGGAGACAGATGGACCTTCTTCAGTCTCCTCAGGAAGAAGAGACGCTGGTGAGCCTTCTTGATCAGAGTTGAGGTATTGTGGGTCCAAGAGAGGTCATCGGAGGAACCTGAAGCTAGAAACACTGGAGTGGACACAATGGGTTGAGTGGCCTTGTGGTGCACTGATCTGATCATGTGGCCCTGCAGGGTTTGAACTTTAGAGTTTCGAGTTACAGCGTGGAAACAGGCCCTTTGAGCCAGCGAGTCGGGGGCCGTTCAGCAATGACCCTGTACACTAACACGATCCTACACTCTGCTGCTGTGCCGTCTGCATTTGGAAAGGTCGGGGTTCAGTAGGGATAGTCAGTGTGGCTTTATCTTTAACCAAATCTGAGGAAGGACATTATTGCCATAGAGGGAGTGCAGAGACGGTTCACCAGACTGATTCCTGGGATGTCAGGACTGTCTTATGAAGAAAGACTGGATAGACTTGGTTTATACTCTCTAGAATTTAGGAGATTGAGAGGGGATCTTATAGAAACTTACAAAATTCTTAAGGGTTGGACAGGCTAGATGCAGGAAGATTGTTCCCGATGTTAGGGAAGTCCAGGACAAGGGGTCACAGCTTAAGGATAAGGGGGAAATCCTTTAAAACCGAGATGAGAAGAACTTTTTTCACACAGAAAGTGGTGAATCTCTGGAACTCTCTGCCACAGAGGGTAGTTGAGGCCACAGTTCATTGGCTATATTTAAGAGGGAGTTAGATGTGGCCCTTGTGGCTAAGGGGATCAGGGGGTATGGAGAGAAGGAAGGTACGGGATACTGAGTTGGATGATCAGCCATGATCATATTGAATGGCGGTGCAGGCT
Organism: Leucoraja erinaceus; assembly: GCF_028641065.1. Lineage (NCBI taxonomy): Eukaryota > Metazoa > Chordata > Chondrichthyes > Rajiformes > Rajidae > Leucoraja > Leucoraja erinaceus. The sequence continues at coordinate 70,113 of NW_026576619.1, forward strand.
CGAAGGGCCGAATGGCCTCTACTCCTGCACCTAATTTCTATGTTTCTATGTTTATGAATGAGGCATCATGACTTCTGAGCTATCTTTTGAAGAAGGCGGCACGGTGGCGCAGCGGTAGAGTTGCTGCCTTACAGCGCCGGAGACCCGGGTTCGATCCCGACTACGGACACTGTCTCTACGGAGTTTGCACGTTCTGCCCGTGACCACGTGGGTTTTCTCGGAGAACTTCAGTCTCCTCCCAAACTCCAAAGACGTGCAGGTTTGTAGGTTAATTGGCTTGGTGTACGGGTAAATTGTCCCTAGTGTGTGTAGGATAGTGTTAGTGTGCGGGGATCGCTGGTCGGCACGGGCTCGGTGGGGCCGAAGGGACTGTTTCTGCGCTTTATCGATAAACTAGAAAAATTTGGTTCGGAGAGAGAGATTGATCAGCCATGATTGAATGGCGGAGTGGACTTGATGGGCCGAATGGCATCATTTTGCTCCTATCACGTATGACCACTAAAGTTGGAACTAGCCGTGCTGTACGATGCCATGCCTTGACCCAGCCCCTGCTGTACGATGCCATGCCTTGACCCAGCCCATGCTATACGATGCCATGCCTTGACCCAGCCCCTGCTGTACGATGCCATGCCTTGACCCAGCCCCTGCTGTACGATGCCATGCCTTGTCCCAGCCCCTGCTGTACGATGCCATGCCTTGTCCCAGCCCCTGCTGTACGATGCCATGCCTTGTCCCAGCACATCTGTACGATGCCATGCCTTGTCCCAGCACATCTGTACGATGCCATGCCTTGACCCAGCACATCTGTACGGTGCCATGCCTTGACCCAGCACATCTGTACGATGCCATGCCTTGACCCCAGCACATCTGTACGATGCCATGCCTTGACCCAGCACGTCTGTACGATGCCATGCCTTGACCCAGCCCCTGCTGTACGATGCCATGCCTTGTCCCAGCCCCTGCTGTACGATGCCATGCCTTGTCCCAGACCCTGCTGTACGATGCCATGCCTTGTCCCAGCCCCTGCTGTACGATGCCATGCCTTGTCCCAGCCCCTGCTGTATGATGCCATGCCTTGTCCCAGCCCCTGCGGTACGATGCAAGGCCTTGCCCCAGCCCCGCCGGACGATGCCATGCCTTGGCCCAGCCCCTGCTGTACGAGGCCATGCCTTGACCCAGCCCCTGCTGTACGATGCCATGCCTTGACCCAGCACATCTATTCGATTCCATGCCTTGGCCCAGCCCCTGCTGTACGATGCCATGCCTTGTCCCAGCACATCTGTACGATGCCATGCCTTGTCCCAGCCCCTGCTGTACGATGCCATGCCTTGTCCCAGACCCTGCTGTACGATGCCATGCCTTGACCCGGCCCCTGCTGTACGATGCCATGCCTTGTCCCGGCCCCTGCTGTACGTTGCCATGCCTTGTCCCAGCCCCTGCTGTACAGTGCCATGCCTTGCCTTGACCCAGCACATCTGTACGATGCCATGCCTTGACCCAGCACATCTGTACGATGCCATGCCTTGACCCAGCCCCTGCTGTACGATGCCATGCCTTGACCCAGCCCCTGCTGTACGATGCCATGCCTTGACCCAGCCCCTGCTGTACGATGCCATGCCTTGGCCCAGCCCCTGCTGTACGATGCCATGCCTTGACCCAGCACATCTGTACGATGCCATGCCTTGACCCAGCCCCTGCTGTACAGTGCCATGCCTTGTCCCAGCCCCTGCTGTACGATGCCATGCCTTGTCCCAGCCCCTGCTGTCTGATGCCATGCCTTGACCCAGCACGTCTGTACGATGCCATGCCTTGACCCAGCACATCTGTACGATGCCATGCCTTGGTGTGACCCGGCCCCTGCCTCCCGTGGTAAGGGCAGCTCTGCCGTGCTGCTATTGACTGGTCACCATCTTGCTCTCTTCTCTCTCGCAGTGCGTAAGCTAGCGCCCAACGAGTTCCCGCACAAACTCTACGTCCAGAACTACACGTCTGCAGCCCCGGGCACCTGCCTCACCGTCAGGAAGTGGCTCTTCACCACTGAAGAGGAGGCGCTCCTCAACAACAGCCCTCTGGCCCTCACCTACTTCTTCCACCAGGTAATCTCTGTCTATCCTGGGACACTGCCGCTTAAATCCCCAATTCCAGTTCCTTGGGCTGGATCTTAGAAGGGGGGAAGGATGTGTGAATGTTAGCTTTCATAGCAAAAGGATTTGAGTCTAGGAGCAGGGAGGTTCTACTGCAGTTGTACAGGGTCTTGGTGAGAACACACCTGGAGTATTGCGTACAGTTTTGGTCTCCTAATCTGAGGAAAGACATTCTTGCCATAGAGGATTTGAGTATAGGAGCAGGGAGGTTCTACTGCAGTTGTACAGGGTCTTGGTGAGACCACACCTGGAGTATTACGTACAGTTTTGGTCTCCAAAGTCCAGGACAAGGGGTCACAGCTTAAAGATAAGGGGGAAATCCTTTAAAACCGAGATGAGAAGAACTTTTTTCACACACAGAGAGTGGTGAATCTGTGGAACTCTCTGCCACAGAGGGTAGTTGAGGCCACAGTTCATTGGCTATATTTAAGAGGGAGTTAGATGTGGCCCTTGTGGCTAAGGGGATCAGGGGGTATGGAGAGAAGGCAGGTACGGGATACTGAGTTGGATGATCAGCCATGATCATATTGAATGGCGAATGGTGCAGGCTCGAAGGGCCGAATGGCCTCTACTCCTGCACCTAATTTCTATGTTTCTATGTTTCTATGTACAGGGTCTTGGTGAGACCACACCTGGAGTATTGCGTACAGTTTTGGTCTCCAAATCTGAGGAAGGACATTATTGCCATAGAGGAAGTGCAGAGAAGGTTCACCAGACTGATTCCTGGGATGTCAGGACTGTCTTATGAAGAAAGACGGGATGGACTTGGTTTATACTCTCTAGAATTTAGGAGATTGAGGGGGGATCTTATAGAAACTTACAAAATTCTTAAGGGGTTGGACAGGCTGGATGCAGGAAGATTGCTCCCGATGTTGGGGAAGTCCAGGACAAGGGGTCACAGCTTAAGGATAAGGGGGAAATCCTTTAAAACCGAGATGAGAAGAACTTTTTTTCACACACAGAGAGTGGTGAATCTCTGGAACTCTCTGCCGCAGAGGGTAGTCGAGGCCACAGTTCATTGGCTATATTTAAGAGGGAGTTAGATGTGGCCCTTGTGGCTAAGGGGATCAGGGGGTATGGAGAGAAGGCAGGTACGGGATACTGAGTTGGATGATCAGCCATGATCATATTGAATGGCGAATGGTGCAGGCTCGAAGGGCCGAATGGCCTCTACTCCTGTACCTAATTTCTATGTTTCTATGTTTCTAACCATTGCCACAGACGGCGGTGCAGGCCAAGTCACCGGGTATTTTTAAAGCGCAGGTTGGCTGGTTCTTAATATGGAGTTTGCATGTTCTCCGTGTGACTGCGTGGGTTTTCTCCAGGTGCTCTGGTTACCACCCATTTTAGAATCATCTCATCCAAACAGTCGACATCTTACTTGGCCTACAATATTCTCCCACGGCTCCCCCGACTCGCTGTGTTTGAATGCTGATCCGCCATCTCTCACTCCCACAGGCTGCCGGAGGCGTTAAACTGGGTTCCATCAAGCCCAACGATAAGACCAACCAGCTACAGAGGATGGCAGAACAGCGTAAGATGGTCACGGTAAAATTACCTTTCCCTGACCTCTGCTCAACATTATCATTCGGGGCAGACACAAAATGCCGGAGTCACTCAACGGGACAGGCAGCATCTCTGGAGAGAAACATAGAAACATAGAAATTAGGTGCAGGAGTAGGCCATTCGGCCCTTCGATCCTAGCTGTGATTGGTTAGTCTGGGGGTGGCTGGGCTGTGATTGGTCGGTTTGGGACCCAAGTGGGCTGTGATTGGTAGGTTTGGGACCCGTCCTAGCTGTGATTGGTGGGTCTGAGGGGCTAGCTGGGCTGTGATTGGTCTAGAGACTGTCTGGGCTGCTATTTGTGGGTCTTAGCCGTGATTGGTCGGTCTGCGGGGGCGGCCGGGCTGTGATTGGTGGGTCTGGGGGGGGGGGGGCCGGCCGGCTGTGATTGGTGGGTCCTGGGGGGGCCGGCCGGGCTGTGATTGGTGGGTCTGGGGGGGCCTGAGTCGTGATTGGTGGGTCTGGGGGGGGGCCGGGCTGTGATTGGTGGGTCTGGGGGCCGGCCGGGCTGTGATTGGTAGTTTTGGGGGGCCAGCCGGGCTGTGATTGGTGGGTCTGGGGGCTGGCCGGGCTGTGATTTGTGGGTCTGGGGACTGTCTGAGCCGTGATTGGTGGGTCTGGGGGGGGCGGCCGGGGGGGTGATTGGTGGGTCTGGGTGTCCGGCCGGGCTGTGATTGGTGGGTCTGGGGGGGGGGGGGTCCGGCCGGGCTGTGATTGGTGGGGGTCTGGGGGGGGCCGGCTGGGCTGTGATTGGTGGGTCTGGGGGGGCCGGCTGGGCTGTGATTGGTGGGTCTGGGGGGCCGGCTCTGGGCTGTGATTGGTGGGTCTGGGGGCCGGCCGAGCTGTGATTGGTGGGTCGGGGGGCCGGCTGGGCTGTGATTGGTGGGTCTGGGGACTGTGAATCGTGATTGTTGGGTCTGGGGGCCCGCCGCGGTCTGAATGGTGGGTCTGGGGGGCCGGCTGGGCCGTGCTTGCCGGGTCTGGGGGCCGGCTGGGCTGTGATTGGTGGGTCTGGGGGCCGGCCGGGCTGTGATTGGTCGGTTTGGGACCCAAGTGGGCTGTGATTGGTGGGTCTGGGGGCCGGCTGGGCTGTGATTGGGCGGTCTGGGGGGGCCGGGCTGTGATTGGTGGGTCTGGGGGGCCGGCTGGGCTGTGGTTGGTGGGCCGGGGTGGCAATGGCTGCGGGTGTTGCCTCAGCCTAGGCCAGAGGGGCTACCCTCTCACAGTCTCACAGTCTCCCCCCCCCCCCCCCCCCAGTACCTGGACGTGGCGCGGGACTGCGAGGGCTACAACGAGATCGTCTTCCCGCACTGCGCCTGTGACTCACGGCGTAAGGGGCACGTGGTCGCCACCATCAGCATCCGGCACTTCAAACTCCTGGCCTGCACTGACAACGGGGACCTGGAGGTAGGTGTGTGTGGGTGTGTGTGTGTGTGTGTGTGTGTGTGTGTGTGTGTGTGTGTGTGTGTGTGTGTGTGTGTGTGGAGGTGTGTGTGTGTGTGTGTGTGTGTGTGTGTGTGTGTGTGTGTGTGTGTGTGTGTGTGTGTGTGTGTGTGTGTGTGAGTGTGTGTGTGAGTGTGTGTGTGTGTGTGTGTGTGTGTGTGTGTGTGTGTGTGTGTGTGGGGAGGTGTGTGTGTGTGTGTGTGTGTGTGTGTGTGTGTGTGTGTGTGTGTGTGTGTGTGTGTGTGTGTGTGTGTGTGGGAGGTGTGTGTGTGTGTGTGTGTGGTTGTGTGTGTGGTTGTGTGTGTGTGTGTGTTTGTGTGGAGGGGGGGAGGTGTGTGTGTGTGTGTGTGTGTGGGTAGGTGTGTGTGTCCAGGGTAGGTGTGTGTGTAGGGTAGGGGAGGGGAGGGGAGGGACGTGGGGCAGTGGGGAGGGGTGTGGGATCGGAGGGGGCTGGAGGGGGAGGGGAGGCGTCGTGGTGGGTCCAGAGGGGGAGCGGACAGAAGGGGAAGTGTGTAGTGGCCTGGGGGGGGGAGGAGGGGGATGGGACGGGGTGAGAGGAGGGTGACGGAGGGAGTGGGGGGGGTGCGAGAAGGGAGGGAGGTATGGGGGGGGGGGGTTGAGGGGAGGTAGCTGGAGGGTGGGAGGGGAGGGTAGTGGGAGGGGAGAGAGTGGAGGGTAGTATGGGAGGGGGTCGAGGGGAGGGGAGGTATGGGGGGGGAGAGGGGAGGGAGATATGGGAGGGAGAGGGGAGGTTGCTGGAGGGTGAGAGGTGAGGGGAGGTGGGAGGGTGTGAGGAGAGGGAGCTGGGGGTGGGGAGGGAGGTATGGGGGGGGATTGAGGGGAGGGAGGTATGGGAGGGGCGAGAGGGAGGTGGGTGCAAGCAACAAAGAGATGGATTTCCACCCTGTGATAGTGGGGAACCTGTAGGTGGTGGTGTTGCCCTCCCACCCTCACCCCCTGTACTTGCGTCACTCAGCAGCCAAGGTGCAGGGGACACGAGCAATGATTGCTAGCAGAAGCAGGCCATTCGGCCCCTCGTGCTTGCTCTGCCCTTTGAGGGGGGTCCCAGCCGAGTTTTGACCTCTGCAGCAGCCGCATGCACACACGCACAACCGTGGTGGACCACAGGTGGAAACTAGCGGCACTGCAACCCAGCGGGTAGAGCCGCTGCCTCACAGCACCAGACACCCAGGTTTGAGCCTGATCGCGGGTGCAGTCTATGTGAAGTTTGCATGTTCTCCCGTGCTCCAGTTTACTCCCAGGCAGGAGAATGGGGAGAGATATCCAGACACAAAAAGCTGGAGTAACTCAGCGGGACAGGCAGCATCTCTGGATAAATGACTCGGAAGGATCTCGACCATAGACATCACCCATTCCTTTTCTCCAGTGATGCTGCCTGTCCCGCTGAGTTACTCCAGCTCTTTGTGTCTGTCTACGGTTTAAACCAGCATCACGGGGAGAACGCACAAACTCCGTACAGACAGTACGCCTGGCGCCTGCAGTCAGGATGAGTGGACTTGAAGGGCCGAGTGGCCTCTAACTCTGCTCCTATAACTGGTGCGTGTGTTGTCCAGGACCAGGTGATCAGCTTTGAGTGGGACGAGATGCGACGATGGGACACTGATGAGGAGGGGATGGCCTTCTGCTTCGAGTATGCCCGTGGGGAAAAGAAACCTCGTTGGGTCAAGATCTTCACCCCCTACGTGAGTGTGGCCCTGGACCTGCCGAGACCGGGATACCGAGGGGAAGGGAGACCATTAGAAACATAGACAATACGTGCAGGAGTAGAGGCCATTCGGCCCTTCGAGCCTGCACCATTCGCCATTCAATATGAGATCATCCAACTCAGTATCCCATCCCTGCCTTCTCTCCATACCCCCTGATCCCTTTAGCCACAAGGGCCACATCTAACTCCCTCTTAAATATAGCCAATGAACTGTGTGGCCTCAGCTACCCTCTGTGGCAGAGAATTCCACAGATTCACCACTTGATATCCCTTGATTCCGTTGGCCCCAAGAGCTAAATCTAACTCTCTTGAAAACATCCAGTGAATTAGCCACCACTGCCTTCTGTGGCAGAGAATTCCACAGATTCACCACTCTGTGTGTGTGTGTGTGTGTGAAAAAAAATTTTTTTCTCCCCTCATCTCGGTCCTAAAAGATTTCCCCCTTATCCTTAAACTGTGTGTGTGTGTGTGGCCCCTTGTTCTGGACTTCCCCAACATCGGGAACAATCTTCCTGCATCTAGCCTGTCCAACCCCTTAAGAGTTTTGTAAGTTTCTATAAGATCCCCCCCCTCCCCCTCAATCTTCTAGATTCTAGCGAGTACAGGAGCTGGAGAGGGGCCGGGGAACGGGGAATGGGGTGAGGACTGGGAGGGGGAGGGGGAGGGGGAGGGGGCCCCAGGTGGGGGGGGGGGGGGCGTGGGTGAGACTAGGTATCGCATTGTGCCCGCATGTGTCCAACTCACCCTCTCTCCACAGTTCAATTACATGCACGAGTGCTTCGAGCGGGTCTTCTGTGAGCTGAGGTGGCACCAGGAGGTGAGTGGCATCGGGGGAGGGGGGGGAAGGGAGGGGGGAGGGTTTGGCACAGTGTCCTGGCCGCTGGGCATGAGGGCAGACTGACCACTGCCCAGACCCTGGCACGGCAGCCTGGCACCAACATGCATCGACCGAACAGGTGACATTTCAGGTCTTCAGACTCAAAGCTTATCCAAAATGTATTATTATCTATCCACGTTCTCCAGAGCTGCTGCCGAATCACAGAGAGTGGTGAACCTGTGGAATTCTCTGCCACAGAGGGAAGTCGAGGCCACACAGTTCATTGGCTATGTTTAAGAGGGAGTTAGATGTGGCCCTTGTGGCTAAAGGGATCAGGGGGTATGGAGAGAAGGCAGGTACAGGATACTGAGTTGGATGATCAGCCATGATCATATTGAAGGGCCATAGAAACATAGGCAATAGGTGCAGGAGTAGAGGCCATTCGGCCCTTCGAGCCTGCACCATTCGCCATTCAATATGATCATGGCTGATCATCCAACTCAGTGTCCCGTACCTGCCTTCTCTCCATACCCCCTCATCCCTTTAGCCACAAGGGCCACATCTAACTCCCTCTTAAATATAGCCAATGAGCTGTGTGGCCTCAACTACCCTCTGTGGCAGAGAGTTCCAGAGATTCACCACTCTCTGTGTGAAAAAAGTTCTTCTCATCTCGGTTTTAAAGGATTTCCCCCTTATCCTTAAGCTGTGACCCCTTGGCCTGGACTTCCCCAACATCGGGAGCAAAATGTTCTCAGGGGCCGAATGGTCTCTACTCCTGCACCTATTTTCTATGTTTCTATGTAATCCATCATTTGAAGGCACTGGGCCTGTACTCACTGCAGTTTAGAAGGATGAGGGGGGGACCTCATTGAAACATACCTAATAGTGAAAGGCCCGGATAGAGTGGATGTGGAGAGGATGTTTCCACTAGTGGGAGAGTCTAGAGTCTAGAGTCTAGGACCAGAGGGCACAGCCTCAGAATTAAAGGACGCACCTTTGGAAAGAAGATGAGTAGGAATTTCTTTAGCCAGAGGGTGGTGGAACTGTGGAATTCATTCTCACAGACGGCGGTGGAGGCCACGTCAATGGGTTTGTTTTCAAAGACAGATTATTGATTAGTGAGGGTGTATGGGGAGAAGACGGGGGAGTGGGAAGGATGGATCAGCCATGATTGCATGCGGTGTATGGGCCGAATAGAAACATAGAAACGTAGAAATTAGGTGCAGGAGTAGAGGCCATTCGGCCCTTCGAGCCTGCACCATTCGCCATTCAATATGATCATGGCTGATCATCCAACTCAGTATCCCGTACCTGCCTTCTCTCCATACCCTCTGATCCCCTTAGCCACAAGGGCCACATCTAACTCCCTCTTAAATATAGCCAATGAACTGTGTGGCCTCAACTACCCTCTGTGGCAGAGAGTTCCAGAGATTCACCACTCTCTGTGTGAAAAATGTTCTCCTCATCTCGGTTTTAAAGGATCTTCCCCTTATCCTTAAGCTGTGACCCCTTGTCCTGGACTTCCCCAACATCGGGAACAATCTTCCTGCATCTAGCCTGTCCAACCCCTTAAGAATTTTGTAATATTTTGTAATATACGGGCCTAATATTTCTATGCCTTCTGAACATGAAGGAGTCGGGTGGTGTGGGCACCTCCTGCCCTCTGCTGGGTCTTGCTGACCCTGACCTCATGCCTCCATATAGGTCGAGGAAGAAGCTACAGATAAGGACAACAAGAACTGCAATGGGGACAATATCTGCAGCAAGGTATTCGGGGTGCCTGGCGGGAGGGAGGGGGGTTTGGGGGGGGGGGGAGGGGAGGGAGGGCGAGGACTCGATGGGCCGAATGGTCTAACCCTGCTCCTCGAGCTTATAAATTCAGAGATACAGCGCGGAAACCGGCCCTGGGGTCTGCATAGTCCGCGCCGGCCAGCGATCCTACACGCATTTGGGCCAATTTACCAATTTACCCGACCAACTTGCCTACAAGCCCGCAGGTCTTTGGCGTGTGGGATGAAACCGGAGCGCCCGGAGAAAACCCACGCAGGTCACGGGGAGAACGTACAAAGTCTGTACGTACAGGGCCCGTAGTCAGGATCGAACCTGGGTCTCTGGCGCTGTGAGGCAGCAACTCTTAACACTGAGCCAGCGTGCCGCCTGCTCTATGCTTTGCCTCCATAGTCCAACGTCATCCC